>NW_026864259.1:0-271143 GCF_026571515.1 Ruditapes philippinarum
TATTGAAAAAAGTTGATGGGAATCCATATGTTGCATAATGTTAATAAAAACCGAAATAATAACGTTTAGAATGTGCAAAAGTTTACAAAAATAGAAACACAGAGCTGAACCTCTGCGCCATTGATTGATCTTAAAGATTGACGTTATACCAGTTTATCTGAAATGTCAGATCATTTGAAATATTAATTGTAAAATTTCGTGTTCACTTAACTTCAGCAAAAACTTTATATTCACTTGGCAGGAAAGCTATCCAATCAATCTGTAGCAGATATGATAATCAATGATTCTATGTTTGAATTCATTTCCTGCCTTTGCTTGCAGAGAGGTTATCTTATGAATACCGGTTTGTTTGATGATTATTCAACTTGATTGATTCTGAGCATTACATCCATCAACGTCTTAAGCATGGTATGAATTACATGAGCTCTTCATAATGCAAATCAAAACAGGTTTTGTTAATTGTTTTGTTGATTTTTATTAATAATGAATGCATGCACTCTGATAATTGTGACGTTGCTTACTTAAAAAATATGCGATTACCTCGCGTTTCTTTCAGCAAAATGAACTCTGCTTAAAGATATCTTCATATTAATTTGTGCTTTCTATGCTTTGATTAAAGAGTTTCGAAAAAGAAATTCTTGAGTTGAACAAAAAGAAATACCCCTTCCCCGAAATATGTTTTATTATTATAGGGTAGAAAACACTGAATTGTTTTGTCAAAATATTTTGTGCAATATATCACATTTGTTTTGATTTTATCATAAACAAGCCATACTTATATGTGACATTGATATTTTACATGGATAAAAATTTCATATGACAACCAGTATCCATTAATGGATACATTTAAATGTCATTGAATAATAGTACGTATCATAGACGATTTTACTATATTTATGCATAATTGTTTTTTATTCAAATTGTCTTAGCATTAGAAAAATAACATTATTGTCGACATAGACATATAAATGTTAATTGTATTAAGCACATCACCCTAGTAGCATGTCACCTCTTAACGTACAAACAAGGAATTTATTTACCATTTCTCATGCACAAACGTTTTCATAGAAAATCACCATATATTTATTTCATATTGCCAGATGTAAGAACACATGTTAACATTTTCAAATCAGAGAATTACACATTAGCTAAAACTAATACGAATATATTATAATTAATGTAGGTGCAATCGCATTAAGCATTTACAAACCTATCAAATAAAAAGTTGATTTTAAGAAAACGAACGATTTTATTTTAGACGAAATTTATAGGTTGATACAACTAATAGAATTGTGCCGTTATGTGGACAATAATTTGTATCAATAATATAACACCAGACATCTAATTGTAAAGCATATTTGTATGAAATAGGTGAAACTAGTACAAGTATCTTGTCAAAGAAAGGTTAGTTTATTGATTATGCTGAAATTCATTTTTACTTCCAGAAAACTGTTCATAACAGCTGCTTACGATTTAATTAACGTACGTTCATACTGACAAATGATTTAATGTTAATACTAATATAAATTAGTGCAGTGTTCAAATTAAATGGCTATTTGCATTGTAAGTTATAGTTTTAATCAGCTTACGATAGGCTAATTTTGCGTCTAAATAGAGTGTTACTAAAACGACAAGGAACAAAGCTTCTTGCAAATGTGATAAACTAATTAAATGAGCGTTTTTTGACCCTCGGAAAATGTATGACTACTATCGATTAGATATATAGTGTATTGTTTTCTATAATTCACAGATTTATCATTGATCAATAAAACTCATGGTAATATGATTGGCCAGACGTTTTCTTTGAAGACCTCTAAAAAACGGTGCGAACATGTTTTAATGTTTATCTACCTTGTCACATTGTAAAAGATATATGTCTTTTCACTTTACTTAATTCAAAATCGATCCCTTGTTTTCGTAATTAATTTGAAGATTTGTTACAATTGTAATAGAAATATCAGCAAGGGAGTTCAACGTGCACTTAAGGCAGTCCCCAAAACAAATCATTGCAACACAGGAAGGACCATGTGTATTCCTGACTACTTGATAAATTAAGGTGCAATTTAATATGTAGTCATATGGCAGGGTAGGGAGAGAAATAGGTCAGCTGAGTGTTACCCTTTCTTGTATTACTTTAAGTTCATGTAGACGGTAGTCCATATTATCTAATCATTGTATGACGTTCAAGGCAATCCAAATTAACGGTAAAAGGAAAATGTGTTTCTGTCTTGGAGTTTCGTCTTCAAAGTAACGAGTTAATGTATTGCCATTCTCAGTAGACATTAAGTAATGTTTGTGAAGGCCTTATTCTTTAAGACAATATACTTCCTTGCGTCATTGCTCTCACACGTACATTTCTGTTCTTTTGATCCACTTTTGTTCTAGTTTATTATCAGTTTAAGTGTTTCTTAAGTACACAGTAAAGTCATTTGAAATGCCATGAAGTTGAAAATAGAAAGTCTAAATAAATGTTTCGCGCTACTTCAACAACATTCTGTATTGATCTGTTATTGAACGTTTAACAGGAGTATTTTCTTCTCTCCCAGTGTTTTGTGTTGCTGTTGATATTTTTATTCCTAGGATTGTAAATGAAATGATAATTTAAATAATTCATTTTAAAAAGTCCATATCTTTGATACCATAATTCAAATCTGACACTTAAAAAATAGTGAGGGACAAAAAACATTGATAGCTTTTTAAGAGATATATCGTAGTATTTGTTTTATGGACTAAACGTGCAGATAATATTTATGTATCCTAAATATGACGGATGGCGGGAATTTACGAATTTAAAATGCTTCAACTAAAAATATGTATACATGTATTTCATTTTGATACAAAATTGATTGTGATGTAAAAGATATAACATACCACGATCATTGGATTGTTATAAAATATTTGCTTGAGGAAGATTTTAAATATCAAACTTGAAATAAATGATATTCTCTCAAAGCAGTGGCCTGTTTTGAATCAATAAAATATTGATATAATGTTTCTTCTTGTACTCAAACATTTAAATTTAACATCAAAGTGTAGTTTTGTGATTTATTGGACTGTGTTAATTCAAATTTAGACAATAACATTTTTGAGAGCAATTGCCGTCTATACAGTCCCTGTTATATAATTAAATAATTATAAATGATTTAGATTTGTTCTGTTTATTGGCAATTACAAATAAATGTACCCGTTCCAATCTGTTCACAGTAATTACTCTAGGAAAGGAGCGCAATCTAGATATTGATTAAATAATCAGAAACAGTTATACCAGTTGAATATATTGCTTCATGCTTTATTGCAGTGATCGTGAAAGAAGAAATTTCGTATCTTTCTTCCAGGACCGGTTTTTAACCACAAAGAGAAAAGAAAAACAACAAAGTTGCAAAAAAACGTTGATCTATGTCTTTAATATTTACAAGTGGTTTGAAACATAATTCATATTGGATTGTATCCGTTAATTATTGTTTTCTTGCATGACATTAGACAGTGTGAAATATACTCCAAAAACAATAGATCAGTAGATTTATGTTACCAAATTTTCAGCAATGAAGATAAAGTAGAAATAATTGAGATTGCCTTCGCAAAGCAAGAAAATTGTCGGGCAAAATGCTCTTTGAAATATATTTTCATGATATTGATAATTGTGAATCTATGGATGAAATATTTTGATATCAATGCCAAAGTAGATTTAACCCAGAGAAAAACATGTTGAAGATAAATACATATATTTTTGATCAGAATAATTCAGATATTACGCTTTAATCACATTTATCTGCAAATTAACTTGTTAAGGGACCATAAAATATACTATTATAGTATAAATAAATTCATAAGTCTAATGAGTGCTAAACGATGTAATCACTTTTATTTCACCAAGTAGCAAACTATATACGAGTATTTTTATGCCCCTACAAAGTGGGAGCATATAGCGTTGCACTTGTCCGTCCGTCTGTCCGTCCGTCCGTACGTCTGTCCGTCCGTCCGTACGTCTGTCCGTCTGTCCGTACGTCCCGAAATCTTGTGAACGCAACTCCTCTTAAACCGGATGGCAGATTTTGCTTAAACTTCCAGGGATGATTAACCTTAATGTGTAGATGGTAGTAAAGGAAGGAATTTTCGCTGCGACCAAATTTAACAGAATTATGGCCCTTTGTTGATTTTTTCACTATATACCATATAGAAATTTTGTGAACGCAACTCCTCTTAAACCGGATGGCAGATTTTGCTTAAACTTCCAGGGATGATCAACCTAATGTGTAGATGGAAGTAAAGGAAGGAATTTTGCTGTGACCAAATTTAACAGAATTATGGCCCTTTGTTGATTTTTTCACTATATACCATATAGAAATTTTGTGAACGCAACTCCTCTTAAACCGAATGGCAGAGTTTGCTTAAACTTCCAAGGATGAACAACCTTAATGTGTAGTTGGTAGTAAAGGAAGGAATTTTTGCTGCGACCAAATTTAACAGAATTATGGCCCTTTGTTGATTTTTTCACTATATACCATATATAAGTTGTCAGTGGGGCATCCGTGTCCTTTGGACACAGTTCTAGTTTATTAAAAGATTTTGCAACTTCAAAAATCACTCTTATTAATACAAAGCACACTAAATTTACCGAGAAGCAAAATGTTTTCAAATAAAACGATTAATAATGATAAAGAGTTACAATAACATTCATTCCATTAAAATTGATTCGTTTAAAGAACTAACGTATTAACGCAATTAGTAACAGTAGGAGGAAGTTATAACACCTCGCTCGTCACACGAAATAAAATCAAGACTAAAAATGTTTGACAAATAACAGACACATATTCACTGTCCAATTATAATATGTAATTGCATTTGTTATCGTTGTCCTTCTTTTTTATATTTCAGCGCAGGCTGATCAGGATCCATGCTGTTCGCTATAAGTTTCTCTATTTGTAATAAGGTTTGTAAGCGAACATCATGGATCCTGATCAGACTGCGCGAATGCGCAGGCTGGTCTGGATCCATGCTGGTCGCAAACCCATTATGTTGGTTTGTCATGACGCGGCTCAAATGAATCTTATGTACAAACGAGAACATAATACGTGGTATGACTATATGTAATTGATATTAATGCTTAGGCAATGACAAATTTAAAATTCAAAAGCAAACAACCAAAATCGTAGAATAGACATCATAATTATGTTGACAATGTTGAAATATAGCTGCGTTCCAAGCAGCACAATTGTTTCATGCCGAGCATGTCCTTAACCTTTACAAGAAAGGTGATCAGTTAGCAATTATGTAGTATACTTTAGATGTTCCTTTTGTCATATTATTTTTAAAGAAAATTAGTAAATAAACACAAAACATGGCTGATAATTAATAAAATATGTGATTTTCGTGGTTTAAAAGGCAAACATATTTGATAATTAATAAGTGCAGTGCAAACTGTGCAATTGGCACGTTAAGCACTGATATGTATGTGTATTTATAGAAATTATTGCTTATTCAATCATACAAAAATAAAAGCAATGTTTGATTTGATAAATAGGAAGCATCAAGCTAAGGGTAAAATGCTTTGTTGTGCTATGCTATCTAACGAAAAAAAAAACAACAACAAATTGTATCTTAGTGCAAACAATACAGGCAAAATAGAAATAAACAATATTCTGTTTTCATTTGCTTGTTAAGGTAAGAAATATATACATAAGTGTTGATGTACCAAATATCATTGACCGGTCAATAAAATGTTATGTTTGGCTGATTTCCATTCGTCTTTCCAGCTAGCCAATTAATAAGTATGAAAGTACGGAACATCTTAGATACATGCTTATATATTTCTTTAAATAAGATTAACAGTAACGTTGTAAGCATGTTTAATTAAAGTAGTATAGGTAGTCTGGATGACAACTGTGTCCATTATGTCAGATTTTTACGGAATGCCGTTAGGGCCATCGCCTATGAATGTGTTGATCTAAAACGCGATAGTCGATAGTACGATGGTGAAAACACGAAATCACGAAACTACGATGGTGAAAACGCGATAGTGCGATGATGAAAACGCGATAGTACGATGATGAAATCACGACAGTACGATGGTGAAAACGCAATAGTACGATGATGAAAACACGACAGTACGATGATGAAAACGCGATAGTACGATGGTGAAAACGCGATAGTACGATGGTGAAAACGCGATAGTACGATGATGAAAACGCGATAGTACGATGATGAAAACGCGAAATCACGAAACTACGATGGTGAAAACGCGACAGTACGATGGTGAAAACACGATAGTTTATCGCGCTTTCATCATCGTAGTATCGTACTGTCGCGTTTTCATCATCGTGCTTTCGCGTTTTCATCATCGTGCTTTCGCATTTTCACCATCGTAGTTTCGTGATTTTGCGTTTTCACCATCGTACTATCGACTATCGCGTTTCAGTTCAACACATTCATAGGCAATGGCCCTAACGGCATTCCGTAGATTTTAGGTTATTCCTAAAAAATCTACTACGAAAATTGTTCTTAGAAACTTGTTCTGAGAACTTGTCTTTTCTGATTCTTAATTAATGGTCTAGCTTAAGTTTCTAATTTGGTTTAAACTACTTATTGCCTATTAAATACAGCAACTTCTCTTATTTGAAAGACGTAAAATAGGTTTTTTAATCTACAAATTTATTGTTTGAAATAATTAGTTCAAATGACAAGTGCACATATCGTCTTAATTGTGTAGGTACTTATAAAAAGCAATTGATTTAATATATGATTTATATCATTCCACCGACGAAAGCTGATGAAAAGCTGTGGCTATATTATGTTTACTATTGCAAGGAAAGTTTGTTCCTGAACTGAAAATATTTAAAGTTATATTCAGAACATTTGTGTCAATATTTTCCTAGCATTCAAAACTTACTGTAGTCAATAATCTGTGACAGTAAATATGTCAATTTTAAATTAGCAAAGTTCATGGATCAGTTTGTCTAGCTATTGTAAGTGATTTCATATTCTGGAAATATAGGATGGTAATTAACTTGCTTTGTCCTTGTGCCCTCCCCCGATTGTGGTTGGTTTCCTGCTGGGCACGTTCACATTGCCGGTGTTCTTGTGTTGGTTATGTTGGAGATGCGCTAGTTTAATGTCACCCTTCCTTGTTTATCTTTGTTTCCGTTTGTATTTTATTTGATGCTTCCATATAGTATATCGTGACTCACAGATACCTCGATTTGAAACTTCTTTTTGTACTTGGTGATATAATTTGTAATGAGCAGTTTAAAGGCAATTGGTCTATAATGGAAGGTCTGTAATTCAATGAACAATAACGTTGATAGTATATGAGACATAACAATAAACCACCAAATATTTATTCATGTAATTTATTTGCAAGTGTGAGATACTTATTCGTTATATATGATACAGTATTCTAAATCAAAATATTATAATTTATCAGATAAATGGTCTTCATTAACAATCTTTTTCAAGCAGCAAAAAAATACAAATAATACATTTCTATTGTTTTCATCAATATTTACAAAACAAATGGAAGATATGCGAGTTGTAGAGCTTTTCTCTTTAAAGCGTCCTTATATACAGCCCATAGTGTAGATGTACAAATCGACATTATTGTATGAATTCTATGTTCTGGTACATAATATAATTTCAATTTGTGATTAACACTTTTACATTACTTGACTTTTTGAAAGAAATAACTGTGCTGTTAAAAGCTTGTATGTATCGTTTTTTATCAACAATTATAGTACATTATTTTATTTATTAAAATCATTTGGATATTAAGTTTATTTCCATGATCTTTTTTAAAGCATTAAATGTAAGATGCCGATGTTAATCACATTCATTTAACATGGAGAAACAAACATATTAATTGTTGTGTTCCATCTTACTTCTTGCATAGATAAATTGAGGCACATTTACCATATTATTCAATGGTTGTCATTTAAGTAGTTAAAAAGAGTCTTAAAGACCCTTTTGTTTGTCTATTGTATTGCTTCCCCTTGTGGATGAGGGGGTGCCCTAATGGTTGAGGCTTTATAATTGCGGCCACCGTTCATCCCTGCGTGATAATAAAATGCGGCTGAAAAGGCGAGCGTAAAAACAAAGTTAACAAAACCAACAAACAAAACTCATTGTTCTTCAAAGAAAGATAAATAATTACAATGCACTATTTCATCTATTAATAAATAATAACAAAATTTGTAGCCAATTTCTTATGCTATTTTCAGAGTGATATTGCTACTCAGACATTCATGAATTATCCCGTTATCAATTTTGCAACAGGGCATAACGGATTCACTTTCATATTGTCTCGGAAATTCACAACGCAAGATAGACACAGCGAAATAGTATTCTTAGACTGGAAATATTTATTTACATTATGCATGAATCAGGCACAATTTGAATTGTGTCTTTTATACTTATACACTTATATGTGAAAGAAAACATCAACAACCCAAACAGAATTCTGAGCATTATATGTATCTGGTTCTATTTTGCACTTATACAATGTTATTTCTTTATCTTTTAAACATGGATCACTGCCATTTAATTGTTTCCTGATAGCTACTTTATCAATAGATTGATTACACTAATCGATGGTGAACACGTCATATATTGACACAAGCAGCTGCCACTTTACAGACATTCATTCTCCTTCATAAACTTTATCACTTATTTCAGTTACTTTATATATTGCTATGCACATGCATGTGACCAAAGATATCTTAAAATTATACGACAATTCACGAAGTGAATAGTTTCTTACCTTACTTTATCTTTGTGTAGGAATGTACACATCAAATTTGTCGGTTTTATCAACTAAACAATTACTGCATTGCACGTATTAAGTGATATTGTTTTTGTTGTTCTTATTTCATTTTTATTCAATTTTAAACGCTCAGAGGAAATACCATAAATATGATTGCTTCTTCAAATGTTCAACAATTTGCCATTGATTTTTAATCTGGATAACGTGGCGTTCTCTAAAATTTCTATATAAAAACAAACGCACATTGCGATTGACAAAATATTTTAATACTATTTCATTATTGATAGCATAAACAATTGATAATGTCACCGTAATGCAATTTGCCGTTATTTCGCGCACATTAATTTACGTTTCTTTTATGGTCATGCGAAGACTACGGAACATAAAAACATAATTATTACTCATGCTTATTGCAATAAAAATAATGAAATTATGTTACTTACATTGTATATGCCAAATATGAGATTGTTTAATACCATTACACAAATATTATTGTTGTCTACCGCATGTTTACACAGATTCATGAAAAACACCGATTCAAAAACATCTTCAAATTGGACGTGTTAGGCTTTCTTTACGGATTCATTTTTCTCTCTCTTTTATTGGAATGTCGACTTGATCACATACTCATCGCGAATTAATGAAATAATTCAGGAAGGTGTTTTTGCGATAAGATCACGCGAATATAAAGTGATTTACAGTAATTGAATACAATACCAGACTACATTCTTAGATAAAACTGATTATTTCGAATGTTGATTCAATAAAACGTTCACAAATAAATGTAAATTTCACTAGACTTGTGTAAAGAAAAAAGCTTACGAAAAGTTATTCGTTATAGGAATTCTGCAAATTAATTATCGATAAAACATTAGACGACCATTAAGCCAAAATAAATGCATTTTAATCAAAATTATTTCACATTCACCGTATTTACGTCAGGTGATACAAATGTAAGCATTATGTTCTAAATCGATTTATACAACATTATAAACATACAGGCGCACTTCCTATTGAAAGAAAAAAATTAATATCTTAGTCTTAATAGTCATTAAACACATTTAAAACCACACAATACTATTGAAAAAAAGTTGATGGGAATCCATATGTGCATAATGTTAATAAAAACCGAAATAATAACGTTTAGAATGTGCAAAAGTTTACAAAAATAGAAACACAGAGCTGAACCTCTGCGCCATTGATTGATCTTAAAGATTGACGTTATACCAGTTTATCTGAAATGTCAGATCATTTGAAATATTAATTGTAAAATTTCGTGTTCACTTAACTTCAGCAAAAACTTTATATTCACTTGGCAGGAAAGCTATCCAATCAATCTGTAGCAGATATGATAATCAATGATTCTATGTTTGAATTCATTTCCTGCCTTTGCTTGCAGAGAGGTTATCTTATGAATACCGGTTTGTTTGATGATTATTCAACTTGATTGATTCTGAGCATTACATCCATCAACGTCTTAAGCATGGTATGAATTACATGAGCTCTTCATAATGCAAATCAAAAAAGGTTTTGTTAATTGTTTTGTTGATTTTTATTAATAATGAATGCATGCACTCTGATAAATGTGACGTTGCTAACTAAAAAAATAATCGATCACCCCGCGTTTTCTTTTAGCAAAAGAAGCCCTGCTTACAGATATCTTCACATCAATTTGTGTTTTCTATGTTTTTATTAAGGAGATTCGAAACAGAAATGAGAGAGTTGAACAAAAAGAAACACCCCATTCACCGAAATATGTTTTATTATTATAGAATATAAATTACTGAATTGTTTTGTCAATATGTTTTGTGCAATATATCACATTTAATTGATTTTATTTTATCATAAACAAACCATGCTTATATGTGGCTTTGATATTTTACATTGATAAAAGATTTCCGTATGTCAACCAGTCTTCGTTCCATTAATGTATGACATTTGAATGTTACTGAATGATAGTATGTATCATATTTATACATAATTGTTTTTATTCAAATTGTCTTAGCATTTCTAAAACAACCATTAATGTCGATATAGACAGTTTAATGTTAATCGTATAAAGCATATCACCTAGTAACATGTCACCTCTTAACGTACAAACAAGGAGTTAATTTAGCATCCCTCATGCACAAACATGTTGTCATAGAAGATTACCAGATTTTTTATTTCACATCGCCAGAGGCAAGAATGCAATGTTATTATTTAAAAAAGCATTGTTTTAATCAGAAAAATACACAACAACTTTTAACTTATACGAGATATTGAATTAAGGTAGCTACCATCTTATTGTAATAAGCAGTCACTGTCCGGTCAATGAAATGTTATGTTTGGATGAATACATTCTTCTTCTAGCCAATTTATGTATTATGAATAAGGGAAATGTCAGTTGCATGCATATATATTCACTCATTGAAAAAGCTATGGAGTAATTAAACCTGATTAATTCGTATGGATTTGAAGTCGGCTATTGTCATTTGACATCTCTATATATAGCAAATATGATAAATCAATGAATTTATTTTGGACACATGATTTTATTGACTGTATTAGTCTATTTGTGCAAATAGAGAAAAAGAGATCATTCCAAAATTAATGCAATTTCTACGAACAAAATAATGGTTTCAATAATGTGCAAACACATTCATAACATGATATTTCTATTTGTTGTGAAATAAATGTTCACAATAAGTGTCTTTGTATCTTTGAATACTTTGCGGATACAAATCCCGCAAGGGACTTTGCATTCTGCATGAAAGGAAGCTAATGGCAGCATGGAGAGTGTTGGTGGTTCTTTAAATTATGGAAAATCACCAAAACAACACGCAAGCAATGGAATATGTATTTACATTGTTATCCATGTTTGAAAATCGCCAATGTACCCTCAAACCGAAAGAACAATTAATCCGATATGATAAAAGTTTGAGTAAAAAATTAAACCAAGAATGATTGCATAGCAGCATTATATTAGATTAATAATTTAAAAAAAATAGTTAAGTGACCCTCTCGTACGCAAGAAAACACATATTAAATCTAAAAAAAATTATTCACACAAAGCTATCTCTTTATATTTGCTGGGCGGAAAAGATATTTACTTTACAGTTTGGACAGAAATAATAATCGATACTTTTTTATTAGATTTCGCTTTCTGCCTTCGCCGACAGAGTAGCTGCCTAAGAAAAATAATATATAAGATATACATGTATTTGATTTTCTATCTGAATATTATTAGCTGCCACTATCTTAAACATTATTTAATAAAAAGCTAAAACGATACCCTTCCTTATGTTTTGTTAATAGTAATGACCATTTATTGTAAACCTTACCACACTGAAACAGACTAATAACACAACACAAATTAGAATATATATGTTTAAATGATATGGTAACGTGCATTGAAACTATTATCATCGATATTTTCTTACGTGAGGGTGACATATTAGGATATATCATACATTTAAATTTTGACATTTGATCGATAATTGCTGTTGCAAAATGTTCAGGAAATAATTGTTTAGTAACGGCAATGTAAAACTAGTATTTATCAGCCAAATATTTATATTATTAACAGGCATTTCTGTCTTTAATGAGATGACTAAATTGCGATTAGTAAGAAAGGAATTTAACATGTTTTACCTTATTTTCCTATCGTAACTACTGCGTCTGATCAGCCATATAAAACTTATTGCATTGCATAAGCGTCCATTCCTTGCTAAGGTTACATGTTTATTTCATAAAAATGCTTGCTTTATATGTCCAACGTTTTATTCAAATTAATGACAAATCTATCAAATATAAAGTTGATTTTAAGAAAACGTACGATTTTACTTTAGACGGAATTCATAGGTTGATACAACTAATAGAATTGTGCCGTTATCTGGACAATAATTTGTATCAATAATATGACACCAGACATCTAATTGTAAAGCATATTTGTATGAAATAGGTGAAACTAGTACAAGTACCTCGTTAAAGAAAGGTTATTTTACTGATTATGCTGAATTCATTTTTATTTCCAGAAAACTGTTCATAACAGCTGCTTACGATTTAATTAACGTACGTTCATACTGACAAATGATTGTAATGTTAATACTGATATAAATTAGTGCAGTGTTTAAATTAAATGGCTATTTGCATAGTCAATTATAGTTTCACCAGCTAACGATAGGCTAATTTTGTGTCTGAATTGATTGTTACTAAAACGACAAGAAGCAAAGGTTCTTGTTAATGTGATTAACTAATTAAATGAGCGTTTTTAACCTTCGGAAAATGTACGACTATTATCAGTTAGATAGATGGTGTATTATTTTCTATAATTGTCAGATTTATCATTGATCAATAAAACTGATGGTTTTGTGATTTGGGCCCGGGCGTTTTCTTTGAAGAACCCTTTAAAAAAGGTGCGAAACCCAAAGTTTTTAAATTTCCCCCTTTTCACAATTGTTTAAAAGAAAATCTTGGGAAAAATAGATGTCTTTTTCATTTTTAAAATCAATTTTTAAAATTTTATCCCTTTTTTTTCGTAATTAAATTTTAAGACTTGTTACAATTTTAAAAGGGAAAAACCAGCAAAGGGAAACAACGTGCACTGAAGGGGTCCCCCAAAAAAAAACATTGCCCAAAAACAGGACCCTGTGTATTTCCCAAATTGGCAGGGTAGGGGGAGTAATAGATCAGCTGGGTGTCTTTCTCGTATTACTTTAAGTTCATGTAGACGGTAGTCCATATTATCTAATCATTGTATGAAGTTCAAGGCAATCCAAATTAATGGTAAAAGAAAAATGTGTTTCTGTCTTCAAAGTAACGAGTTAATGTATTGACATTCTCAGTAGACATTAAGAAATGTTTGTGAACCCCTTATTCTTTAAGACAATATTATTCCCTGCGTCATTACTCTCACAAGTACGTTTTAGTTCTTTTGATCCACTTTCGTTCTAGTTTATTATCAGTTTAAGTGTTTCTTAAGTACACAGTAAAGTCATTTGAAATGCCATGAATGTGAAAATAGAAAGTCTAAGTAAATGTTTTGCTTTACTTCAACAATATTCTGTATTGATTGTACATAATATGTTATTGAACGTTAAACAGGAGTATTTTCTTCTCTCCCAGTGTTTTGTGTTGCTATTGATATTTTAAATGAAACGATAAATTTAATAATTCATTTTGAACCGTCCATATCTTTGATACCATAATTAAAATCTAACACTTTAAAATTAGAAAGGGACAAAAAACTATTATGTATGATAGCTTCTTAAGAAATATATCATAGTATTTGTTTTATAAACTAAACGTGCAGACATGGAAATATTTATTTATCTGAAATATGACGGATGAAGAGAATTTACGAATTTAAAGTACTTCAACTAAAAATATGTATATTTCATTTTGATACGACATTAATTGTGATGTAAAAGATATAACATACCACGATCATTGGATTGTTATAAAATATTTGGTTGAGAAAGCTTTTAAATATCAAACTTGAAATAAATAATATTCTCTCACAGCAGTGGCCCGTTTTGAATCAATAAATAATATTAATATGTTTCTTGTACTCAAACATTCAAATTTAACATCAAAGTATAGTTTTGTGATTTATTGGACTGTGTTAATTCAAATTTAGACAATAACATTTTTGAGAGTAATTGCCGTCTATACAGTGCCTGTTATATAATAACTTAAAGATAATTATAAGTAATTTAGATTTGTTCTGTTTATTGGCAATTATAAATAAATGCACCCGTTCCAATCTTTCCACGGTAATTTCTCTAGAAAAGGAGCCAAATCTAGATATTGATTTAATAATCAGAAAGGTTATACCAGTTCAATATATTGCTTCGTGCTTTATTGCAGTGATCGTGGAAGAAGAAATTTCGTATCTACCGTTACATTTTGTGTTTTGAACGTTAAATGCACAGGCAAATATATAACCAATATGATGCTAATATTCAAGAATATTTCTTTCTTCTTTTATGTTAGCATAATAATTTGTGTAAAAAATTAATAAAAAAAACAACTGTTACACTAGATTGTAGATGTAAATTTTTCCAGTACATTTTCTGGTATCGTGTAATTGTGTGACATGCCTCAAATTATTATGCGCCCGAACCACCTTGGCTCAAAGTACAGCATTTATAGCTCTTATACAAAATTCTTTATTTCATTAATCCAGAAATGCATTATTGACTTGATAGAATCATAAAAAACTATAAAAGTTTTCTTTTATGCCTATATTTTGCCAACACATTGATATCACCACTTGACCAGTTGATTATCACAAAATTGAAGTTAGATTTAGTTTAAAATTGATGGACTGTATAATGATAATAGATAATACCAAATCGTGGCTATGTCCCAAAAACTTGTTGAACTAAACATTTGTTGTTCAGCATTTATATGTACATGTATAATTAACATTACTCTTGAGTTGAGTGCTGACCCGTTAGTTTGTTACTGGTATTTATATTAATAAACATTAAGAGCGTAATATAATACTAAGTCTGAATAAAACTGTATTGTTAGAGATAAACTGCTTTGTTGCATTGTTAGTTTAGAATATTTAAAAACGACTTAGTTAAACATATTTTTCCAATTAAATATAAACAATTATCAAACCTATATATTTAAATAAAGGGTACATACTTTGATATTTCCAGGACCGGTTTTTAACCACAAAGAGAAAAGAAAAACAACAAAGTTGCAAAAAAAACGTTGATCTTTGTCCTTAATATTTACCGTTGGTTTGAAAACATAATTCATATTGGATTGTATCCGTTAATGATTGTCTTCTTGCTGCATGACATTGAATAGTGTGAAATATACTCCAAAACAATGAATAGGTAGATTTATATTACCGAATTTTCAGCAATGAAGATAAAGTAGAAATTATCGAGATTGCCTTTGCAAAGCAAGAAAGTTGTGGGGCAAAATGCTTTTGAAATATATTTGCACGATATTGATTATTGTTTGATAATTCAGTGTTAACTTATCCTGGTATTACGGATAACAGCATTACTAAAACATTGTATAACAACAACTTCCTTCTCACATGATTAAATTAAACAAACCCTTCATACTCTCCCGGCAGCAAATGTATGTACAACTACGTTTTGACAGAACTAGTAGTCAATTATTTTACAAGAGACTTTGCTTCCTGTTTACATTAACAAAGAACATATCCACATCATTCTAGGTTGTCAGTAATTTTAGCAGAATATTAATAGTTGCTGCTTCCATTGTCTTTAACATAATGGTAATAGCTAGAGTACATAATTATATTCATTATGTATTAATTCCCTTCTGCCCTCTCGTGTCCTGTCGGGCTCATTGCTTGTGATCATGGGTTGCTGGATTGTATTAAGGAATACGTTTATTGAGTGATTCTTGTTGATCTTTTTTCATATTTCGTACTGATGACTGCAATACAAAATAGAAAATTCAGAACTAAAATAGAAATGAATCTTATGTACAAACGAGGACAAAAAACGTGGTATGATGAAATGTAATTGATATCATTGCTTAGGCAATGACAAATTTTACATTCAAAAGCATACTACAATCATACCACAATCATCATGGAAGGAAATATTAAATGTAGTTTCATTCCTTGGAATAGACATCATAATAACGTTGACAATGTTGAAATAAAGTTGCGTTCCAAGCAGCACAATTATTTCATGTCGAGCATGTCCTTCACATTTACAAGACAGGTGATCAGTTAGCAATTATGTAGTATATTTAAGACGTTCATTTCGTCATATTATTTTTAAATAAAATTAGTAAATAAACACACAACATGGCTGTTAATCAATACAATATGTGATTTTCATGATTTGTAATAAGATTATACTCGTTTAAAAGGCAAACGTATTTGATAATAAATAAGTGCAGTGTAAACTGTGCAATTGACACGTAAAGCTCTAATATGTATGTGTATTTATAGGTATTTATAAATAGGAAGCATCAAGCTAAGGGGAAAAGGCTTTGATGTGCTATGCTATCTTACAAAGAAAACAAATATATCTTAGTGCAAACAATACAAGCAAAATAGACATAAAAGATATGTTGTTATTTGCTTGTTAATGTCAGAAATATATACGTAAGTGTTGATGTACTATATATCATTGACAGGTCAATGAAATGTTATGTTTGGCTGTTTTCCATTCGTCTTTCTAGCTAGCCAATTAATGTGTATGGATATAAGGAAAATCGTAGATACATGATTATATTTTTTAATATTTAATTAGATAAAAAATATGGTTAATTGGAGTAGTATGGGTAGTCTGGGAACTTATCTTATTCTTAATTTATTGTCTTAGTTCAAACTACGGTAAAGTTTCTCATTTAGGTTTAGTTACTTATTGTCCTTATAAAGTCACTGCTCTTTTTTTAAAAGACGTTAAATAGGATTTTAATCTACAAATTTATAGCTTGAAATGATGAATTCAAATGGCAAGTGCACATTTTCCTCTAAATTGTGAAGGCATTTATAAAGAACAATTTAATTTATTATATGATTTATATAATTCCACCGACGAAAGCTGATGGATAGCTGCGTCTATGTTATCTTTACTTTTGCAAGGAAAATTTGTTCCTCAACTGAAAATATTTAAAGCTATTGTAAGAACATTTGTGTCAATATTTTCCTAAATTTACTGTAGTCGATACTCTGTGGCAGTTATGTCAATTTAGCAAAGGTCATGGATCAGTCTGTCTAGCTATTGTAAGTGAATTTATATTCTGTAAATGTAGGATGGTAATTAACTTGCTTTGTCCTTGTGCCCTCCCCTGATTTTGTTTGGTGTCCTGCTGGGCACGTGTACCCTGCCGGTGTTCCTGTGCTTCTGGGTTATGTTGGAGATAATTTAATGTTACCTTTCCTTGTTTATCCTTGTTTCTGTTTTTCTTTTATTATGCTTTCATATAGTATATCGTGACTCACAGATACCCCGATTTACAACTTAAATTGGACGTGGTGATATAATTTGTAATGAGCAGTTTAATAGCAATTGGTTTATAATGGAAGGTCTGTAATTCAATAAATAATAACGTTTATAGTATATGAGACATAACAATAAACCACCACATATTTATTCATGGAAGTTATTTGCAAATGTGAGATACTAATTCGATATTATATATATATTAATATATAGAAGATAATAAAGTATTTGAAAACAAAATATTATAATTTATCAGATAAATGGTCTTCATAAACAATCTTTTTCAAGCAGCATTTAAAAAATCCAAATTATACATTTCTATTGTTTTTACCAATATCTGAAAAACAAATGAAACATGTGCGAATTGTAGTAGACCTATTCACTTTAAAGCGTCTTTGTAGATAGCCCATAGTGTAGATGTACAAATTGACATTATTGTATCAATGTATGAATATATATACTCTGGTATATTTCAAGCGGTGATTAACACTTTTATATTACTGGTTCTTGAACATGAACTTTTTGAAAGAAATAACTGTTCTGTTAATAACTTGTATTTTTCTGTTTTTTGTTTTTTTTAACAATTATAGAACATTGTTTTCTAATTAAAATTATTAAGATAATTATTAAGTTTATTTCCATAATAATCTTTTTTGTAAAGCATTAAATGAAAGATGACCATGTTAATCACATTCATTTAACATGGGGAAACAAACATAGTTGTGTTCCATCTTATTTGTTGAATCGATAAGGCACGTTTACCATATTATTCAATGGATGCCATTTAAGTAGTTAAAAAGAGTCTTCAAGACCATTTTGTTTGTTTCTTTCATTGCTTCCCCTTGTGGCCGAGGGGGTTGCCTTAATGACTGAGGCTTCAAAATTGCGGGCACCGTTCATCCCTGCGTGATCGAAAAGGCGAGCGTAAAAACAAAGTTAACAAAACAAACAAACAAAACTCATTGTTCTTTCAAAGATAGATAGATACTTTCAATGCACTTTTACATCTATTAATAAATAATACATTAATATTAAAAAAATGTGGCCATTTTCTTATACTATTTACATAGTGATATTGCTACTCAGACATTCATGAATTACCCCGTTATCAATTTTGCAACAGGGCGTAGCGGATTCACTTTCATATTGTCTCGGAAATTCACAACGCAAGATAGACACAGCGAAATAGTTTTGTTACATTATGCATGGATAAGATAAGGCCCAATTTGAATTGTGTCTTTTATACTTATACAATTTTATGTGAAAGAAAACATCAAGCGATATGTACACAGGTCATCACAGTGCATTTATAAAAGTTAAATTGAAATATCTCAGTTCTTTCCTTATTTGTGTATGATTGTTGATTTGTATCGCAATGTTCGAGAAATGAAAAGATAAAAAAAAAATCTTTAACTTGGGTTTTATGTTACAGCAAGACTGTAAACTCTTAAGGTAAAACTGAGAAATGACGTCTTTCTAGCTTTACTTGTCGATAAAGACCTCGGATGCCCCTCAACGCAATATTTCAATTGCGAACAAATAGAAAAACCGACGTTCCGTAAGTAAATTGGATAACTTCTTCATATGGCAGAATTCAAAGTCCCTGGCGGGACCGAAGCCCACAGCTGCCTGGGGCAGGTGGTTTGAAGTCAACGACCACCTTCACTCAACCACGGATCGCCAACAACAACACTAGGCAATGTCTTAAAACTCTGTGCCACAACTGCTTCTGATAACACGTTGATTTCAAGTACTTTTATTCATACCTAATGTTTCAGTAGCCAACAGTCAAGCAGTAAAACTTATCGGTGTTTTTTAATTACAGATTTATGATTGAATTGACTATCGACAACCAAACAGAAGTCTGGGTTCTTTCTTTTGCGCATGTATGATGTTATTTCCTTATCTTCTAAACATGGAAAAGTGCCATTTAATTATTTCCTTACAGCCACTTATCAATAGATTGATTAGATCAATCGATGGAAAGCACGTCGTATAATGACACAAGCAGACATTCATTCTCTTTACTTCATGAACTTTATCACTGCACTTATTTCAGTTATTTGATTTATTGCTATCCGCATCCATGTGACCAAAGACGTCAATTAAATTATACGGCATTTCACGCAATGAATAGTTTCTTTAAATTTAAATAGTTAAATTTATATGTTCATAGAAAACGACATCTAATTTTTGGTTTTATCAACTAAAAAAAGAACTACATTGTACATTTTATTTGATATGTTTGTTTTTTTGATTTGATTTGATTCATTTTTATACAGTTTTCAATGATAAGTGAAACTGCTTTAAAGATGCTTGCTTATTATTTTTTTTTAATAATTTGACATTGACCTTTTATCTGGATATCGTTGCGTTCTATAACATTTCTATAAGAAGACAAATGCACGTTGTTTCGATTGATACAATGTTTAATACATTGTAATAATTCATAATAGTTCATATGTTTAATAAGATATGTACTTAATATAAAAGCTTCCGTGACAACATAATTATACAAAACGGAATGCTATACAAGTAATCAGGCTGCACGGAAAGGAAAAACCCAACTCAGTTTCATTAATGTCTTAAATAGTTTGCTTAAGTAAAGCATACGTGTAGATTGTTACACTGAAAATGTATGTAAATGAGTTAAATTAGTTGAAATTAGTGTAGCAATAATGAAAGTCACGGTGTAATTTTAATATTTTAACATTTTTTTCTCCTCAGTGATTGGCTTTATCTGTTTCACTGACATTTTTTGACTATATTCATTGATATATATGGTATTTTGATAATCATTCAAAATTAATGAACTGTATATACTTTTAATACAAATATTTTAGGATTTTCATTACTATGAATTTATCAAAAAGTTATTCTATTAAAACATGCTCTATAATATTTACAAAGTAGTGTCAAAGACGTATTCTGCTACAAATAGTCAGGAAAACGTCCTGTCAAATTATGTAGACATGCCGGTTGTAACTTTACAAAGGGGCACAGGTACGATGTAAACCTACAAGTTCTGTGTAATAGTAAATGTATTGATTACCATTTGCGTCATTTCGTTTCTACGTCAATGTTCATATTTGAATTATGAGACAGGAAATGAAATATATTTTGGATCCCTACACGTCTATGATCTCAAAATATAGTAGTTTATTTTAATTGTCAGCGAAATTGTGATACATACTCAAGTCTTTTAAGACATATGTTTGATTTTGTATTCAAATAAAAGTTGTCACCAATTATATTGAAGTAGCACATATCGTTAATGCTTATAAAAGCTAAGATAGTAGAGAGAGGAAACCCTCAAGGTTGCTAAAAACCGCAATCAATTTCATGAAGGAGGCTAGACATATCAAAAAAATTTATATACTAAAACTGTATAAACTTATAAAAAATCACAAGTTCAATGTTTAAATGTTGTATTGGGTCGGTGCTACGGGGCATGTACGGTACTATACCACTACCGTCCATGAATAGACTCAACCAAACCGAGTTGCAACATCTTCAATTTTGACCTGTTTAGCTTTCTATAGGGATTCATTTTTTTTTCTATTTTACAGGAGTGTCGACTGATCACATTTAAATTGCGAATTAAAATTTCTTGACGTGTCGTCGCGACTTTATGAACCCGCGAAATAATTCAGGAAGGGTTTTTTCGCGATAAAATCACACGAATATGAAGTGATTTACAGTAATTGAATGCAATACCAGACTGCATTCTTAGATAAAACTGATTATTTCGAATGTTGATTCAATAAAACTTTCACAAATAAATGTAAATTTCACTAGACTAGTGTAAAGAAAAAATCTTACGAAAAGTTATTCGTTATAGGAATTCTGAAATAACATGTTACCAGAACAATGTAAATTTCATTAGGTGATATTTATCTAAGATTAATTCAATTTTCATACTTTAATTGCCTTGTCTGTTTTTAAGAAAAAAATTATAGTAGACACATTTTATGCCTGAGTCATAATAAAAGAAAACTTTGATGTAGCATACAATTTTTTCCGTTTCTTAAAAATGGAAAGGCATTTTAGTGTTCTTACAAAATGAGACATTTTTTTGCTAGTTGTTATAAAAATGGTGAGATTTAAATTTATATTTGAAAGATTTTATATTAATTTTTATTATCGTTTCTATTCCGTGTGAGTTTATGTCACATCAGCACTATAAAGTTCATATTGCAACTTTCCAGTTTTACTGGTAGAGGAACACCTCAAATGTCATTTTATACATTATTTCCGACACGGATGGGCATATAAGTAGAACCACGGTCTTTTGTCACGATAGCTTCAATGCAAAAAAAGAATATAAACTACGGCAAGTGATTACTCTAATAATGTATAGAATATAGCCAAATACAAATATTACATGTTGTATGGAATAAATTGTCTGATTTATTTTCCTGGAAACACATTTAAAAAGAAATATAATCAGTTAATTAACGATAAAACATTAGATGACCATAAAGCAAAACTAAATTTATTTTTTGTCAAAATTATTTCACATTCAGTGGTATTTTCGTCAGGTGATACAAATGTAAGCATCATGTTCTTAATCGATTTATACAACATTATAAACACATGTGTGCTCTTCATATAGAAAGAAAATAAAGAAGAAATTAATATGTTAGGCTTAATGGTCATTTAACAAAATAAAAACCACGCTATACTATTGATAAAAGTATGATGAGAATCAATATGTGTATAATGCTAATAAAAACCAAAAGAGTAACGTAATGAATGCGCAAATGATTACAAAAACAGAAACACAGAGCTGCATCTCAGCACCTTTGATTGATCTTAGAGATTGATGTTATAACAATTGAAATGTTAATTGTAAAATTTCGTGTTTACTTAATTTCAGCAAAAACTTTCATATTCACTTAGCGGAAAAGCTATCCAATCAATCTGTAGCAGATATGATAATCAATGATTCTATGTTTGAATTCATTTCCTGCTTTTGCTTGCAGAGAGGTTATCTTAGGAATACCGGTTTGTTTGATGATTTTTCAACTTGATCGATGCTGAGCATTTACATCCATCAGCGTCCTATGGTGTTCATTACATGATTTCTTCTTAATGCAAACCAACAAAGGTTTTGTTAATTGTTTTGTTGATTATTATTAATAATAAATGCATGTACTCTGATAAATGTGACGTTTTCTTTTAGCAAAAAAGCTCTGCTTAAAGATATCTTCAAATTAATTTCTGCTCTCTATGTTTTGATTAAGGAGTTTCGAAAAAGAAATGCTAGAGTTAAACAAAAAGAAACACCCCTTCCCGAAATATATTTTATAATTATAGACTAAAAAATATTGAATTGTTTTGTCAATGTATTTTGTGCAATATATCACATTTGTTTTTATTTTATCATAAACAAGCCGTACTTATATGTGACATTGATATTTTACATGGATAAAAAATTCCATATGACAACCAGTATTCCATTAATGGATACATTTGAATGTTACGGAATGATAGTACGTATCATAGACGATTTTCACCTCTTAACGTACAAACAACGAATTTATTTACCATTTCTCATGCAGACACGTTTTTATAGAAACTCACCATATATTTTATTTCATATTGCCAGATGAAAGAACACATGTAATTATTTTCAAAAAAGCAATTATTTCAAATCAGATAAAATACACATCATCTTAAAACTGATACGAATATATTAAATATTGTTTTCGGTACTTTCTAGTTTTTGCTGTGTGGTATTTAAAAGTATTTGGTATTGTCACAAAATCAATTATATTTTATCTTTTTTTAAATATAATCTCTTATAAACCTGTTTCTAGGAATAGACAGTTATAATACTGACCAGTGTAAATAGTTTTCTTCATACCTGAGTGAACACTTACCTGTATTAGTTAGCTGGCCATCTCTGACTTGTGACATTTGGTGTCAGAAGTGGGATAGGTAGTTCTCCATGAAAGTAACTATTAATAAAAAGAAAAATATTGTGTTTTATTTTAGAAATTATTCTTTTCAGGTTTTGTTTGTAATCTATGAACAAAGGAAGTGATTGAAGTTGTGTTGTTTTACAGTCGGACCCTGATGTCTAGAGTTCAGTCACTGTTCTGTGTGTAGTAAGTACAGGTACTAATAAAGGTAGGAGGTTAGAATTCTGCCAGGTTCATTTAGTTTTGAAAATTGGTTTTACACTTCACCTAGATTTAAATTGTATTGATAAGTGGTACAGGTATATACATGTTATAAATACTTGTGGTTTCTGTGTGGCTGTACAAATTTATGAAACGGTATTTTATGCTATATTTTCAATGAGCGAAACATTAGCAAAGAGATATCTTATTTCTTATTGACGATTAGTCAATGTATATATTGTATATATGTTATAGTGTTTTTATAATCATGGAATCTTTAAAAGCAATAACAGAATTAGGTCGACAGATGGGGTATGATGGGGAGGAGCTTAGAGCATTTGTGAAAGATCAAAAAGACAGGCAGCGAGAGGAAAGAAAAGAGAAACGTGACATCGTTCAAAGGGAACAACAGGTAGAGCGTGAAAGACAAGAGTATGAAGTGAAGATGGCTCAGATTAAATATGAGACTGATAAAGTATCTCAAGAGGTAGACATGAAGGTAAGAGATAACAATACATTAATTGAGCAAGAACAAATTAAAATGAAACTCCTACAAATGGAACATGAACAAAAACTAGAATTATTAGACAAACAACAGGAGGTAGGTGAGAGTATGCATCCTCCTTCTTTTGCTTCTAAATTCTGTCTGACTAAAGGATTGAAAATGCCACCTTTTGATGAAAATCATGATGAAATGGACTCGTATCTGAAACGATTTGAAAGGTATACAATAGCAGTAAATTGGGAAAAGGATATTTGGGCTACAAATTTAAGTGCATTATTAAAAGGTCGAGCTTTAGACGTATATGCCAGAATGCCTGCTGAGAATGCACTTGATTATGAAGAATTGAAAGCTACATTATTGAGAAGGTTTGAGCAAACAGAAGAGGGTTTTAAGAAAAGATTTCGTTCATGTAGGCCTGAAAAGGGTGAGACATATTCACAGTTTGTTGTAAGACTAGAAAGTTATATAAAACGTTGGATCGAAATGGCAGAAATAGAAAAGTCTTTCGATAGTCTTCTTGACTTAATGGTGAGAGATCAGTTTTTGCATATTTGTAATAAAGAACTGACCTTGTTTCTTTTAGAAAGAATACCAAATTCATCAACACAAATGGCAAAATTAGCTGATCAGTATTGTGAAGCACGTTCTTTGCCTGCTTCTTCATTCGTGTTTAGTCGTAATGAACATGTCAAATATACTAAACCAATTGAACGTGGTAGAAGTGTTGAACGTAAGCTAGATTCTCATGTAGCACAAGGTAAGGACAAAAATTTTCCTTCAAACATAAGACGATGTTATCGTTGTGGTAAGACGGGTCACATTGCCTCTGATTGCAGAGTTAATCTTTCCCATAGAAAACCAATTGCTTCACTTCAGGTATCAGACAGACACAAAAGCAGTGTACATTTCGATGATAAAGTCGAACAAAGTAAGTCAAGATCAAGATCACCTACACCAGATTTTAAGAATGTTAAGGTTTGTAATGCTTTTATGCCGTTTACTGATAGTGTTTCTTACACTTCACCAGGATCTAACACAACATTAAGTTCAGCTTGTGATGTATCAACATCGCTTATTTCAATGCCAACTTCACATGGAATCATAGGTTATGAAATTGTGACAGTTTTAAGAGATACTGGCTGTAGTGGTGTTGTCGTACGAAGGAGTTGCATCCAGAAAAACCAAATTACTGATAGAAAACAGGTTTGTGTTTTAGCTGATGGTACAAAGATAGAGGTGCCGATTGCATGTATATATATAGACACATCATATTTTTCAGGTGAAGTAGAAGCGTGGTGTATGGAAAATCCAATTTATGACTTGATAATTGGTAATATCTCAAGTGCTAGAAATCCTGAATCTCCAGACCCAAATTGGAAACTTCAAGTAAGTGCTGTTCAGACAAGAAAGCAATCACGTGAAAAGGGTAATGTTGAGTATCGTAAGATGTTAGTTCCTGATGTTGTAAAGGATAGTGTGAGTCCTGATGATATACAAAGAGAACAGCAAATTGATTCTTCTTTAGCTAAGATAAAGCGGCTGATTTCAGAAGGGAAACAAAATGGTAACACATACTTTTTCATGAAAGGGTCATTAATATTCAGAAAGTTTCAGTCACCAAGTGTGGAAAAGGGTAAGGTGTTTAATCAATTAGTTGTGCCTGAAAAGTTCCGTAATACAGTTATGAGGTTGGCGCATGAATCAGTATTGTCTGGCCATTTGGCGACAAGAAGAACTCTTGCAAAGGTTTTGTCTGAATTTTACTGGCCTGGAGTGTCATCTGATGTGAAACGGTTTTGTCAGTCATGCGATATCTGTCAGCGCACAGTATCAAAAGGTAAAGTTGTCAGAGCTCCTCTTGGACAAATGCCTTTAATAGATGTCCCATTTAAACGGGTGGCAATAGATTTGGTTGGACCTTTACAACCACGTTCAGATAAAGGTAACAGATATATTTTAACCTTGATTGACTACGCCACGAGATATGCAGAGGCTGCTGCATTGCCGTCAATTGAAACAGAGCGTGTTGCAGAAGCTTTGTTAGACATGTTTTGCAGAATAGGTGTACCAGAAGAGATTCTTTCTGACATGCGGACACAGTTTACATCGGACATGATGAAAGAAGTAAGTAGACTTTTATCTTTCAGGCAGTTGACAACAACACCATATCACCCAATCTGTAATGGATTGTGTGAGAAAATGAACGGGACAATCAAGATGATGTTGAGAAGATTATGTGCTGAACGTCCGAAGGACTGGGATAAGTACCTTAACCCCTTGTTGTTTGCATATCGGGATTCTCCTCAGGAGATTTTGGGTTTCACACCGTTTGAATTAATATACGGTAGATCAGTCCGTGGTCCTATGACTATTCTTAAAGAGTTATGGACAAAAGATATTCCTGATTCTGAGGTAAAGACTACATATCAGTACGTATTAGATCTTCAGCAAAGGTTAGAAGAAACATGTAAATTAGCACAGAAAAACTTGGCAGTTTCATCTCATAGGTACAGACAGATATATAACAAAAGGTCAAGGGTGAAAAATTTGAAGACTGGTGAAAAGGTATTGGTGTTGTTACCAACAGATAACAACAAATTATTGATGCAATGGAAAGGTCCGTATACTATTGTAGAGAAAGTAGGTACTTTAGATTATAAAGTGCAAGTTCATGATAAAGTAAACATCTTCCATGCAAATATGCTAAAGAAGTATTATGTTCGTTCTAGTGTCAGTGTTAAAGATGTCGCTACTGTAAATGTAGCAGTTGTAGATGAAAACTGTGACTCAGAAATCGATCCTGATGTAGATTGATATTTTGAAATAGATACTCCATCGTTGGTGCCTACTGAATCATTTAAAGATTGTAAAATATCTCATAACCTTAATCCTGAGCAGGTAAATGAGTTGAATGAAATTCTAAAAGAATATTCTGATGTTTTGTCTGACAAACCAGGTTTTACAAATCTAGCAAAGCATGACATCAAATTGACCACTGATGAACCAATAAGAGCCAAAGCATACCCAGTACCTTTTGCTACAAGGCAGACTGTCATTGAAGAGGTGAAACGAATGCTTCAGTTAGGAGTTATAGAACCATCTGAAAGTGAGTATTGTAGCAATGTTGTGATTGTTAAAAAACGTGATAACACAAATAGGTTTTGTATAGATTTTCGTCCTCTAAACCGTGTTACTGTATTTGATTGCGAGCCGATTCCGAACCCAGAAGAAATCTTTGTTAAACTGTCAAAATCTAAATACATTTCCAGACTTGACTTAACCAAAGGGTATTGGCAATTACCTCTCACAGATTCTGCCAAGGCTTGTACAGCTTTCCGTACTCCAATTGGATTGTTTCAGTTTAGAACTTTGCCGTTCGGATTAGTTTGTGCTAGTGCAAGTTTTAGTAGGTTAATGCGCAAACTTCTAGATGGAATATCAGAAGTAGAAAATTTCATTGATGACATTTTCCTGTACACTGAGACTTTTTCTCATCATTTACAAGTGTTGAAAGACTTGTTAGAGAGATTAAGACAAGCTAATTTGACGGTGAAACCAAGTAAGTGTTGTTTTGGTTATCAAAGTACAGAATGTCTTGGTCATATTATTGGGAAAGGTTGTTTGGAACCGTTACCTGATAAGCTTGAAGCTATACGAGATGCCAACATACCAACTACAAAGAAACAGGTTCGATCATTTTTGGGTTTAGTTGGTTTTTATATGAGATTTGTTCCTAACTTTGCTACAATTGCTTCTCCGCTTACAGATCTCACCAAAAAAGGGCAACCGAACAGAATCATATGGGGAGAGTCACAACAAAAGGCGTTTGAGTCTTTGAAAAGGGCTCTATGTTCATTTCCAATTTTAAAATTGCCTGATCTTGATGCTATGTTTATTTTGCAGACAGACAGTAGTGATATTGGTATAGGAGCAATTTTGTTACAGGAAGAAGATGGTATTAAGAAACCATTAGCCTATGCCAGTAGGAAGCTTAAGAAAGCAGAACTTAATTATGCAACAATTGAGAAAGAATGTTTGGCCCTTGTCTGGGGTGTTTTAAAGTTTCAAAGGTATCTCTATGGTAAAGAGTTTCTGCTCGAAACTGATCATCGTCCGTTAGTTTATTTGAGGAGTAGTAAAGTGACCAACACCAGATTAATGCGTTGGGCTTTACTGTTACAGCCATACAGATTCCGTATTGTAGCTATAAGGGGTAAAGATAATGTGGGTGCTGATTGTTTGTCACGTCTTTAGAATGTATATACGTATTGTGTTAAGTATTTTTGATTTTGTGTTTTGAACAGTGTGAACACTGCTTAACAAGGGGGATATGTCACAAAATCAATTATATTTTATCTATTTTTAAATATAATCTCTTATAAACCTGTTTCTAGGAATAGACAGTTATAATACTGACCAGTGTAAATAGTTTTCTTCATACCTGAGTGAACACTTACCTGTATTAGTTAGCTGGCCATCTCTGACTTGTGACAGGTATGAATAGTTCTCGTTTTTCTCGTGCGTATTTCGCGGCTAAATAGTCATTCGAGGTTTACTACTGTACAAGTTACATTACTTTTGTTCAGTTAATTTAAGGTCTAAACAAGTGAGATTGATGCTTTATGTTGTAACAAAATTGTCCAATTGGCTCAATTATCTGTATAATTATGTTGATTGAATATTTGTCTTTGGAGATATATATTGTCTTTATTACATGACAAAATACGTTATTATTCATGTATTGCTATGAGAAAATATTTGTCGACTTTAAGAAATAAAAAAGTAGCAAACCGCCTTCTAACTCGATGCTATCTTTGTTTTTCCTTATCAAGTATAGCAAATAATTGTTTTATTTTCGGACGAACGTAAGTGAGGGAGAAAATAATACAATTAATGTAGGTACAATCGTATTAAGCAGTTACTGTCCGGTCAATAAAATGTTATGCTTGGATGAATACATTGTTCTATTTCGCCAATTAATGTATATGTGATTATAAGGAAAATGTCAGTTGCATGCATATATGTTCACTCATTGAAAATGCTATGGAGTAATTAAACGTATGGATTTGACTTCGGCTCCTGAAATGTGACACCTCTATATATAGCAAATATAATAAATCAATGCATTTATTTTCTACAGATGATTTTATTCAGTATACAGCCTTTTTGTGCAAATAAAAAACAGAGATCAAACCAAAATTAATGCAATTTCTACGAACAAAATAATGTTTTGCGAAATGTATAAACACATTCATAACATGATATTTCTTTTTGCTGTGAAATAGATATTACACACTGAGTGTCTTTGTATCTTTTAATCAGCTGTGGATTCAAATCCCGCAAAAGGACTTCGAATCCTGCATGAGAAGAAGCTAGTGGCAGCATAAAGAGTGTTGGCAGTTCTTTAAATCATGGAGAAGCACCAAAACGAAACGAAAAAACACCATGCAAGCAATGGAATATGTACGTATTTACATTGTTATGCATGTTTGAATTTCGTCAATGTACCCTCAAACCGAAAGAATAATTAATCCCATATGTTAAAAATTTGAGTAAAAAAACAAACCAAGAATGATAACATAGAAGCATTATATAAGATAAGTTATTAAAAAAAGAGTTTAGTGACCCTTTCGTACGCAAGCAAACACATATTTACTTTACAGTTTTGACAGAAATGGTAATCGATACTTTTAATGATTTTACATGATGATGACAAATGATTTTAATGTTAATACTGATATAAATTAGTGCAGTGTTCAAATTAAATGGCTATTTGCATAGTCAATTATAATTTAACCAGCTTACGATAGGCTAATTTTGCGTCTGAATTGAGTGTTATTAAAACTTAAAACGACAAGAAGCAAAGGTTCTTGTTAATGTGATTAACTAATTAAATGAGCGTTTTTAACCTTCGGAAAATGTACGACTATTATCAGTTAGATAGATGGTGTATTATTTTCTATAATTTTCAGATTTATCATTGATCAATAAAACTGATGGTTATATGATTGGCCGGACGTTTTCTTTGAAGACCTCTAAAAACGGTGCGAACAATGTTTAACTACCTTGTCACATTGTAATAGATATCTTGATATAATAGATGTCTTTTCATTTTACTCAATTCAAAATTGATCCCTTGTTTTCGTAATTAATTTGAAGACTTGTTACAATTGTAAAAGAAATACCAGCAAAGGTGATCAACGTGCACTGAAGGCAGTCCCCAAAACAAATCATTGCAACACAGGACCATGTGTATTCCTGACTTCATGATAAACTGAGGTGCAATTAATATGCAGTCACATGGCAGGGTAGGGAGAGAAATAGATCAGCTGGGTGTTACCCTTTCTCGTATTACTTTAAGTTCATGTAGACGGTAGTCCATATTATCTAATCATTGAATGAAGTTCAAGGCAATCCAAATTAACAGTAAAAGAAAAATGTGTTTCTGTCTTCAAAGTAACGAGTTAATGTATTGACATTTTCAGTAGACATTAAGTAATGTTTGTGAACTCCTCATTCTTTAAGACAATATTATTCTCTACGTCATTACTCTCACAAGTACGTTTTAGTTCTTTTGATCCACTTTCGTTCTAGTTAATTATCAATTTAAGTGTTTCTTAAGTACACAGTAAAGTCATTTGAAATGCCATGAATGTGAAAATAGAAAGTCTAAGTAAATGTTTTGCTTTACTTCAACAAAATTCTGTATTGATTCTACATATAGGTTATTGAACGTTAAACAGGAGTATTTTTTCTTCTCCCAGTGTTTTGTGTTGCTGTTGATATTTTTATTCCTAGGATTGTGAATGAAATGATAATTTAAATAATTCATTTTAAAACGTCCATATCTTTGATACCATAATTCAAATCTGACACTTCAAAAATACTGAGGGACAAAATACATTGATAGCTTTTTAAGAGATATATCGTAGTATTTGTTTTATGAACTAAACGTGCAGATAATAATTATGTACCTTAAATATGACGGATGGCGGGAATTTACGAATTAAATTTTACTTCAATTAAAAATCTGTAGATTTCATTTTGATACAACATTTATTGTGATGTAAAAGATATAACATACCACGATCATTTGATTGTTATAAAATATTTGCTTGAGAAAGCTTTAAAATATCAAACTTGAACTAAATAATATTTTCTCATAGCAGTGGCCTGCTTTAAATCAATAAAAATATTGATATAATGTTTCTTGTACGTAAACATTCAAATTTAGCATCAAAGTATAGTTTTATGATTTACTGGACTGTGTTTATTCAAATTTAGACAATAACATTTTTAGAGTAATTGCCGTCTATACAGTGCCTGTTATATAATTTAATAATAATAAATGATTTAGATTTGTTCTGTTTATTGGCGATTATAAATTACTGCCTCCATTCCAATCTTTCTACGGTAATTTCTCTAGAAAAATAGTGCAATCTTAATATTGATTCACTAATTTGTGCTTTTGCTCGTAAAGATTATACCAGTTCAATATTTTTTTAGATTTTGTTTCATCATGTTTTAATGCAGTGATCATAAAGACGACGTTTCCTATCTGCCGTTACAATCAATTTTAATTGTTTGAATGTTTTGGAAATCAACAATTCAAGTTGCGTCCAGAAAAATCCTATTCACATAGAAATATTAGCAAAAAATATGTGTAAGAAATATAATGATTAAAAAACACATTGAAACTCCTTAGCTAAAAATACAGCATTAAGATTTAATAGCTCTAATACAATATTCTTTATTTCAGTAATCCAGCAATGCTTTCTAATTATTTATCTATTATTATTCATAAACACTAAGAACACTAAGAACGTATATACTAAGTCTGAATAAAATTTTATTTTCGAAATAAACTCCTTTGTGGCATTGTTATTTTAGAATATTTAAAAACGACTAGGTTAAACGTATTTTCTACTAAAAATAAAATGATTTAAAACCTTCATATTTAAATAAATAGTACACACTTTTTATTTTCATGACTGTTTTTTTTAACCACAATGAAAAAAGAAGAACAACAAAGTTGCAACAGGCGTTGATGTATATCCTAAATATTTACAGTAGATTGGAAATTCATATTCATATTGGATTGTTTCCGTAAATGATTGTTTGCTTGCATGACATTGAATAGTGTGAAATATACTCCAAAACATCAATGGATTGGTATATTTATATTACCAACTTAAATTTTCAGCAATGAAGATAAAGTAGAAATAATCGAGATTGCCGTTGCAAAGCAAGAAAATTGTCGGGCAAAACGCTTTTGAAATACACACATTATTGATTATTGTTCATATGTAGATGAAACATTTTGGCATCAATGCTAAGTTAGATTAAACCCAGAGAAAAACATGTTGAAGATAACTACATGTATTTTGATCAGAATAATTCAGATATTTTGCTTAAATCAAATCACATTTATCTGCAAGTTAACTCTTTAAGGGACCATGATATATATTATATTATATATAAATTCATAAGTCTAATGAATATTATACAATGTTATCATCTTTATTTCCTCAAGTAGCAAAACATATACGAGTATCTTTTTATTAAAGGCTATCAACTTTAAAAATCACACATATAAATACATAGCACACTAATTTTACCGAGAAACTAAATGCTTTCGGATGAAAACGATTTATAATGATAAAGAGTTATAATAACATTCATTCGATCTAAATTGATTCGCTTAAAGAAGTAAGGTATTAACACAATTACTCACAGTAAAATATACTGCAATAACATACGATATGTACGAGGAAGTTATAACAATTCGCTCGTCACACGAAACAAAATCAAAACCAAAAATATTTGACATACACCAGACATATGTTCACTGTCCAATTATGATATGAATTTGATATCATTGTCGTCCTATGTATATGTAATTGTATTTGATATCATGGACGTTTTGTTGGCTAGTTCCGCGTTATCTGATCCTGGTATTACGGATAACAGCATTATAAAGTATTGTTTGACAACAACTTCCTTCTCACATGATTTAATTAATCAAAAACTTCATATTCTCCCGGCAGCAAATATATGTACAACTACGTTTTGACAGAACTATTAGTTAATTATTTTATATGAAACTTTGCTTCCTGTTTACATTAACAAAGAACGTATCCACATCATTATAGGTTGTCCTTAATTTTAGCAGAATCTAAATATTTGTTGCCTCTATTTTCGTTAATGTAATGGTAATGGCTAAAGTACATATATTCATTATGTGTTAATTCCCTTGCCCCCTCTCCTGCTTTTTGTTTGGTGTCTCTTGTGCTCCTTGCTGGTGATCATGTGTTGCAGGGTTGTATTAAGGAATGCGTTCATTAAACGATTCGTGTTATCTTTCTTTCACATTTCGTACTGATAAGGAGTGCAATGCAAAATATAAAAACAGTCAGAACTTAAATAGAAAATTATTAATGAATCTTATGCACAAACGAGCACAGAATACGTGGTATGTGATATGTAATTGATATCAATGCTTAGGCAATGACAAATTCAAAATTCAAAAGCAAACTACTGACTACCATAATCATATATTAAAGGAAATATTAAATGTTAGTTTCTTTCCGTGGAATAGACATCATAATTATATTGGCAATGTTGAAATATAGTTGCGTTCCAAGCAGCACAATTATTTCATGCCGAGCATGTCCTTCACTTTTACAGGACAGATGATCAGTAAACAATTATGTAGTATACTTAAGACATTCATTCATTTCGTCATATTATTTTTTAATAAAATTAATAAATATACACTCAACATGGTTGTTAATCAATAAAATATGTGATATTCATGATTTTAAATAATATAATACTCGTTTAAAAGGCAAACGTTTTTGATATTTAATAAGTGCAGTGCAGACTGAGCAATTGACACGTTAAGCTCCGATATGTATGTGTATCTATAAGTATGATTGCTTATTCAATCATACAAAAAATAAATCATTGTTTGTTTTGATAAATCGGAAGCATCAAATGAAGGGAAAAGGCTTTGTTGTGTAATGCTATCTAACAAAAAAACAACATCAAAACAAATGTATCTTAGTGCAAACAATACAGGCAAAATAGACATAAACAATATGCTGTTTTTGTAGTGTTTTTATTTGCTTGTTAATGTCAGAAACATATGTGTTGCTGTACCAAATATTATTGACCGGTCAATGAAATGTTATGTTTTCCATTCGTCTTTCTAGCTAGCCAATTGATGAGTATGAAAGTAAGAAAAGTCTAAGATACATAAGATTTTTGTGTTTAAATGTTGAATTCTGCTTAAGCCTGTGATATGGGGCGTGGACGGTGACTTGCACTTTCCAGTACCGTCCATGAACAGGATCAATCAAACCGAGCCTGCAACATTTTACAATTTTGCCGTGTTGGGCTTTCTTTAGGGATTCTGTTTTTAACTATTTAGGTCAGATAATTCTGATAATTGTTGTCCTTTCACAAAATGTCATGTTAACAGGCCGATTCGACGGTGAGATTACATTAGTTAATCAATGTCTCATATTATAAATATTTACATCATGTGAGTGACATTCACGTCAACCAAAATTAATGGTAAAAGGAAACCGTATCGCTGTCTGATACTTTTTCCTGCTTAATAATGGGTTATTTGTATTTTCATTTTGATATGGTAGTATGATTTATGCCAAATATTAACAAATGCTTTAAGAGTCTGACCATTGTCTTAGGAGAAGATACCTTTATCATCACCTTCGAATTGTGTGCATCAGATTTTATTCAGCGTGACTCATTTGATTACCGTTTACCATTTAATGTATAATCATTACAATTATATTACCAACTATATGTTTGGAATAGCATAATCAGTTTTAAAATTTCTTGATAATCAATAATTCAAGATCTGTTTGTAAACTTTTCACCTTGACTACTATGTTCAATTGATTGTTAAACGATTAAAATTTTGAACTTTTCTGCAATGTTTATATATCCTCAGTTATTTAAAACAAAAATATTCTTAGTGGCGATTATCTCAATGTAACTATGCATATTTAATAAGTTTTCAATTTCTAAATGTTTTATTTTTTATGTTGTTATATAACTTGCCACTCATACACCGTTATTTGTTTCTCAACTAAATATTGGAAACCACCATTAAGTTTTCCTGTTAATGTAACCATTGGGTCAACAGATTGATAAAAAAATTGAGGGAAACACGTCCCATAATTGCTCGAGCGGCCACTTTAATAAGATTTATGATCTTTGCTACGTAATAAACTAAATATTTCCTCAGTTTTAAGGTTCTCGAGTTCAGTTCTCAAATATTCTTTGAAGACAATTTTCCGAGACGTTAATAAAACCGTGTACCGAAAATATACATTTTGGAAGATATACAAACGTTAAATGCTTTTCTTATTTAAAAAAAATATATCACATAAATGGTAATTTGTATTATTGTTCTGATTCGGATATATGCATCATAAGTATTTTACGTGACCCTGAAGTTTGACTACGTTTTGGCCTGTAAAAATCTTTCTGGATAACATGGCAGACAAACATCACATTCATATATACAATAAATCTAAAAAAATGTTAAATGGACCAAATACAAATCTTAAACTTAGCTTTGTTGAAATAAGTTATGCTCCTAAAAATCGTAATACGACCGTGAGATTTCCATGTGACATTGTCATTTTTTGGGCCGGCAATTTGTTCTTTATTTATATAAAGTATAAAGATGTTCATAAAAAAAACATTTTCTCTTGCAAGCCATTCAAAGCCCAAATAACTTAATTTTGTTGTAAATTATAATTGTACATATTTGAAGGTTCTTCTTCACAGTGGTTTAAGTCATGAAGCTCTAGCGTTAGTAACAACGCGTTGAGATTTCCGCGTGGATAGGTCGTTTTCTTGGACCGGCGATTTGTTCTTTGTCTATTTATAAGTTTAAAAAATTTCGTAAAATATACCATTTTTCTCTTGTCAACCGTTCAGAGCCTAATAACAGAATTTTGTTGTTAACAAGACATCGTGCAGCTTTAGAAGTTCTTCTTTACAGAAGTACATGCACATAATAAGCATTGAACCGTTGCAATTTGATCAAGTCATATCTACTGTTCGTTAAATTATGTGGTCATTTTATATATAATAACTATTTCACAAAATAGCCCTTATTTGGTTCTGACTGTTCCTTAGAGAGAAGCCTTTAAACAGCTTAAATATAAACAGACAACAATACACATTAATATTAATGCGGGTGAAATACATCAGACACAAAATAATGACGATCACTTTTAACTTTTTTTATAAGTAGAAACATCTTTTTAAAAAGATAAATCATTTACTAAACGCCAGTATGAACATGTATACTGTGCGACACCATGCTGAAAAGTTTTATTAATTAACTTCGTACTAAAAGTTACTCCTTAATTCATGTATGTACATTTAACAGTTGGTAAACAACATCTTCCTATTTCAAATGTGTTTAAACAACGCGGGTTATATAATGTATATAATAATAGATTGTCTGGAATCGATTAATGTTTGATTTATGAAAAAGTCTCCTAATATCAACACATTATAAAACACTTCAGACTTGGATAATTTGCAGAAACTACTTCAGATTGTCCTAGAGGAACAATTCTTTGCAGTAACAAATTAAGATCATAAAAAGAGAAGTTCTTATATTAAAAGAAGAAAGAAATTTAAAACAAAAGTAAATTACAATTCTATGAAAATTCATTTTCCTATCATTACCGTTCTTTACCACACTGATCTATAATGAATAAAAAGTTGTAAGATGTGTATTTATTTTTTACATTTAGGATTTACCTTTACGGGACAAAGTGTCCACTGTCCAATAAATAAGCTGTTTTTGTTTCAAACGACTTTGATAAATGTCTATCTTTTATGTATCAAGTAGCATTGTTGTAATTTAAAATACCTCGTGACCTTACTTGTTTTATTTGTTTTAGCCATTTAATGTCGTATTTTTACGAGTGCATTAACTTTGCATAAATTTAAGGTTAATCAACCTTTTGAGACATTAAATTTATTACTTTATTAAAAAGAAATACGGGTACCGGTATTTTGCATAAGATGATACCTAAAATATTGATTAAAATGTATATAAAATATATTAAAATGTCAGTAATATAATATTGATTGAAAAAATTGTCATGTAAGAGAAATATTCACCATGAACAAAGTATATTATTTCTTATTGTCAATTCATCAACAATGCAAATTGCAGTTATTTAGTTAACATTCAATGTTAAATTGTATTGTACCAATTATATTTTACATTTGTTGTTTTTTCTCTTGAAATTCAGACGATAAAGTGTGACTTTAAGCACAGCACGCAATTCTCTCTTGTTTTTAAGTATAGACGCCTCTTTTGGAGTACTGAAAACATCCCTTAATTAATGACGTAAATAGAAAACAGGTTTACAGCTATAGGGATGATTGTAGTATATTATGATAACAACTGAAGATTTTCTATGGAACACTTTCCTTGCGTGTTAATAACATTTAATAGTCTTCACGATCTCAAACAAATAAAAAAAACAGGTAAAATCTTTACAATTTATAAAATAAAACAATAACAAAGCGAAGGAACAACACGCAAAAATGATATATGTATTTACATTGTTATGCATGTTTGAATATCATCATGGCACCCTCGAACTGAAAGAACAATAAATATCATATGTTAAAGTTCGGATACGCAAGCAATCACGGATTAAATCATCTAAAATGCCTCCTTCACAAAGCTATCTCTCTATATTTGTTGGGCAGAAAAGCTATTTCTTTTACTATTTTGACAGACATACTGATCGATAAATTTTATATTAGACTTCGTTTTCTGCCTTCGCTGACAGAGTAGTTGTCAAAGAAAAGAAAATTAAATAAAATATACTCGTATTTGATTTCACACCTGAATATTCTTAACTACCGCTGTCTGAATTACAATTTAAATAAACTGTTAAACGAAATATAGATAGACAGTGAAACATTGAGTATGGAGTCCGATTGCTTGTGCATTTTTATATGTCTGCTTTTGTTAAAACTTAAATTACATCTTCAGGTGAAAATAACAAAAAGGACCTACAGGTGAATATAGCATTTATAATTCACAAAGACTAGTTACAAATAAATGATTTAAAATGAAAGATATAAAACAAACCATAAAAGTGAAAGAATAAAGACACACTATAAAAAAAGAAAAAAAAATGGAGTGAAAAAAAGAAACGTTTCAAAGCACAATATAGGTAAAGTGTAAAGAATCAACAGCAAGACACACATTTTAAACAAAATGAAAAACCCATTAAAAAGCCTTTGTGGGGAGGACTGATGCTTATGTTGTTACACCCTTGAGCCATTTTTACTTTACTAAATTAAATATGAACATTTTGTATTATTCACATTTTACATGTCATTTATAGAGGCAATAAAATATTAATAACCAGTCTTATCCAAAATAGATTATACGAAGATATAAATATCCAGTGTCCTATAAAGTGAAATAAATACACGTTCCTTATGAATATTTAGTTTGCTAGGAAACAGTTTATTACAGATAATATTATAGTCGAAAACTGTTCATAACAGCTGCTCACACTATAACTAACTCACGTTCATACAAATGATTTCAATGTTGATACTTACATAAAATGTTTGTTTGGTTGTTTGTTTGTTTCATTTTACGCCTTTTCCCAACAGTATTTCAGTCATATAGGCGGGTAGTTTCCTAACCATCGTTCCTGGAGGGTTACACCAGTACTAGACTACCTTCCTCCGCGCTAAACTACCAAAGCATCTCCCGGGGATCGAACCAACGCCAGAGAGGTAACTGGATTAGGAGTCATCGACTCTAAACCCTCGACCACGGAGGCGGTACATAAAATGAGTTTGGAATTAGACTTGCAGTGTTCAAATTAAATGACTGTTTGCATATTCAATAATAGTTAACCAGCTTAAGATTGGTTAAAAATCAATCTAATTTTGCTTTTGAATTTAGTTTTTGTGTTACTAAAACGACAAGAAGCATTTATTATTCGTAAAATGTGAGACTACTATCAATTAGATATATTAAGCATTATTTCCGAAAATTTACAGATTTATCATTACTCAATTACATTTGTGGTTATATAAATGGCCAGTCATTTTTTTAAAGAAAGCTCAAAACCTGTGCGACTATGTCAAAGGTTTTAATTCATTGTCCCAATGAAATTGATAAAGGATTTGCCACTCTTATAAATGCCATCTAATTGTTGGTGATTGAAAATTATAATTCATTTAAGTTATCTTCAAAAGTTTGTTTCATTTGTGAAACTTAAGGCAAAACCAGCAAGGGAGATCAACGTGCCCCAAAACAAATCATTGCAACACAGGGCCTTCGGGTATTGAGTATTACTGGCTCCTGTTGGGCTCCTTGTCGGTGGCCCTGTGTTGATGTGTCGTGTAAGGGGTGCGTTCATTGAACGTCGCCATTCCTTGTTGTTCTTGTTTTTTCATATTTTACTTGAAAAATTAAGGTTCAGTTTGATACGTAGTCATAAGGCAGGATAGGGAGAAAAAATAGGTCAGCTCAGTGTTGCCCTTTCTCCAATTACTTACGGTAGTCCACATTACCTAATCATGGTTATACGCACAGATGACGTTCAAGGCAATCCAAATTAACGGTAAATGGAAAATGTGTTTCTGTCTGGGAGTTTCGTCTTCAAAGTAATGAGTTAATATATTGCCTTTCTCAGTAGACATTAAGTAATGTTTGTGAACGCCTTATTCCTTGAGACAATTTCATTTTCTGCGTCATTACTCTCACAAGTACATTTCAGTTCTTTTGATCTTTTTATATTTTGTTTGACCATGCTTTAATGCATTGATCATAAAGACGACGTTTCGTATCTGCCGTTACAACAATGCAAGTTGCGTCCAGAAAAATCCTATTCTCATAGAAACGTTAGCAAACTAATATGTGTAAAAATGTAATGATAAAAAAGAAAAACCCAAAACATATTAGGTAGATGTTTGTAAATTTACCGGTTAATTTTCTGGTATTGTGTTATTGTGTGATATGCCTAATTATATTATGCGCTCGAATATCCTTGCCAGAAAATACAACATTAATAGCTTTAATTCAAAATTCTGTACTTCAGAAATCCAGTAATGGTTTGTGAATTATTGACTTGATATTTTAACTAAAAAAACTACAAAAGTTTTCTTTGAAGAAACCTAACTTGCAGTTAAATTCTAAGTATGTCTGTAAATAACATATTTATGATATAACTCATTATCGACATCCATAACTGTATTTGAGACTTTCTTTTAAATTAAGGCATATATTGTACGTATTTGACTTAAGGTTTCGAAAATTGAACAAAACTTATCATTAATCTACTTATTAATAACATGAAAGCCTCCTTTTCAGATTTTTGATTGTTTCGTTTAACAAACTCTTAAACAAGTGAGTATACTTCGATACAGCTTCCACGCATAGCCATCCCCACTTTACCAGTCGATTATCACAATATTGAATGTTAGATTTATTTTAATATTGATTTATTGGATAGAAAATGATTATTGTAAATAACGATAAGATATCATTGTGTGAAATATTCTTCACGCCGTAAATAAGTGATGACATTTGCATTATAAGTATGTTCCTGTAAGATGTATAACCTTAAGAATGAAACCTACTAATGGCCAGGTTTCTTAGAAATGACGAAACCCAACCTTGACTATGTCCCAAAAACTTGTTGAACTAAACATTTGTTGTTCAGCATTTAAATGTACAATCAACATTACCTTGCCTTTCATCTTGAGTTGAGTGCCGACCCGTAAATTTGTTAATGGTATTTATATTCTTTAACATTAAGAACGTATATTCTAAGTCTGAATAAACCTGTTTTGTTCGAAATAAACTCCTTTGTTCCATTGTTATTTTAGAATATTTAAATACGACTAGGAATTATTCCACTAAAAATAAAATATTTTCAAACGTTAATATTTAAATAAAGGGTACATACATTGATATTTTCATGACTGTTTTGTTAACCACAAAGAAAAAAGAAAAACAACAAAAGTGCAAAAATGCGTTGATCTATGTCTTTTATATTTACAGTAGGTTTGAAACATAATTATTAATATTGGATGGTTTCCGTTAATGACTGTTTTCTTGCATGACATTGAATAGTGTGAAATATACTGCAAAACATCAATGGATCCGTAGATTTATATTACCCACTGAAATTTTCAGCAATGAAGATAAAGTAGAAATAATCGAGATTGCCTTTGCAAAGCAAGAAAATTGTCGGGCAAAACGCTTTTGAAATATATTTGCACGATATTGATTATTGTACATCTGTAGATGAAACATTTTGGCATTATTGCCAAGTTAGATTAAACCCAGAGAAAATACACGTATGTTGATAAGACTAATAAAGATATTTTGTTTAAATCACATTTATCTGCAAATTAACTTTTTAAGGGACCATGCTATATATTAAGCAATATATAAATTCATAAGTCTAATGAATGTTAAACGATGTAAACAATTTTATTTCATCAAGAGGCAAATCATATACCAGTATTTCTTATCAAAGGATTTTGCAACTTAAAAATCACACATATAAATACAAACGCAGTAAATTTACCGAGAAGCTAAAAAGGGTCTTGTTTAATTTAAGTGTCACCCCTACTGAAAGGGCAAGCCATTTTGACTTATGAGACACCTTTTGGTTGCATACCATGAACCTCCCAACTACTACCACTATGCCAGGCGCCAATCAGGTAGAACTCGATAACCATTCATTTTAACTACCTCGAGGCTCACGAAGCGGCCATTTCGGAACGAGTCCCACGAGAAACATTCTACATTCAATAAAGGCTCCCCGTGGGGCTCGAACCTTCGACCTCCTGATAAAAGGCGGACGTCTTAACCACTATGCCAACGGTACCGGTTCAGATGAAAACGATTTATAATGATAAAGAGTTACACTATTCATTTGATAGAAATTGATTCGCTTAAAGAAATAACGTATTAACGCAATTAGTCACAGTATAATATACTGCAACAACATATGAGAAAGTTATAACAATTCGCTCGTCACACGAAACAAAATCAAGACTATAAATGTTTTGACATATACCAGACACATAGTGACTGTCCAATTATAATATGTAATTGTACTTGATATCATGGACGATCTGTTTGCTAGTTCAGCGTTAACTGATCCTGGTATTACGGATAACAGCACTATTAAAATATTGTATAACAACAACTTCCTTCTCACATGATTAAATTAAACAAAAACTTCATATTCTCCCGGCAGAAAATATATGTAAAACTACGTTTTGACAGAACTAGTAGTTAATTATTTTATATGAGACTTTGCTTCCTGTTTACATTTAATTTAACAAAGAACGTATCCACATCATTCTAGGTTGTCAGTAATTTAAGCAGAATCTAAATATTTGCTGCTTCCATTGTCTTTAGGTAATGGTAATAGGTAAAGTACAATCATATAATCATTATGCTTTTATTCCCTTGTGCCCTCTCCTGTTTTTGTTTGGTGTCCTATTTGGGCTTCTTGCTGGTGATCATGTGTTGCTGGAATGTATTGAGAGATGCGTTCATTAAATGATTCTTGATGATATTTCTTTCATATTTCGTACTGATAAGGCCTTATTCCTCTAGACATTTTCATTTTCTGCGACATTACTCTCACAAGTACATTTCAGTTCTTTTGATCCACTTTCGTTCTAGTTTATTATCAGTTAAAGTGTTTCCTAAGAACGCAGTAAAACAGTTTGAAATGCCATTTAAATCTACGACAGAAGATGAAAACAAAAAAAGCGAATGTCTCGCTCTACTTCAACAAAAAATCTGTATTGATTGTACATAAAGAATATTGAACGTTAAACAGGAGTAATTTTCTTCTTTCCCAGTATTTTGCGTTGATGTTGATATTTTTATTTTTTTATGATTTTAAATGAAATGATAATTTTAATAATTCATTTAAACCGTCCATATCTTTGATAGTCCATAATTAAAAACTGACACTTTTACATTAGAGAAGGTCAAAAATTATTATGTATGATAGCTATTTAATCGATATCGTAGTATTTTTTAAAACTAAACGTGCAAAACACATCAGAGATGGATATATTTATGCATCTTAAATATGACTGATGACTGGATTTAAGAATTTAAAGTACTTCAATTAAAAATATGTATATTTCATTTAGACACGACATTTTCTATAATGTTAAAGATACAACATACCACGATCATTGGATTGTATCGGAAATTTTTTAAATATCACATTTTATAGATAATATTCTCTCACAGCAGTGGCCTGTTTTGAATCAATAAAAATATTGATATATGTTTCTTGTACTCAAACATTCAAATGTAACATCAAATTGTAGTTTTGTGATTTATTTGATTGTGTTCATTCAAATTTAGACAATTACAATTTTCAGAGTAATTTCCGTCTATACAGTGCCTGTTAATTAAATAATTATAAATGATTTAGATCTGTTCTGTTTATTGGCAATTAAAAATAAGTGCATTAGTTCCAATCTTTCTACGGTAATTTCTCTAGAAAAGAGTGCAATCTTAATATTGATTCACTAATTTGTGCTTTTGTTCGGAAAGATTATACCAGTTCAATATACTTTTTTTATATTTTGTTTCACCATGCTTTAATGCATTGATCATAAAGACGACGTTTCGTATCTGCCGTTACAACAATGCAAGTTGCGTCCAGAAAAATCCTATTCTCATAGAAACGTTAGCAAACTAATATGTGTAAAAATGTAATGATAAAAAAGAAAAACCCAAAACCTATTAGGTAGATGTTTGTAAATTTACCGGTTAATTTTCTGGTATTGTGTAATTGTGTGATATGCCTCATAATAGTATGCGCTCGAATATCATTGCCAGAAAATACAGCATTAATAGCTTTAATTCAAAATTCTGAACTTCAGAAATCCAATTATGGTTTGTGAATTATTGACTTGATATATTAACTAAAAAAACTACAAAAGTTCTCTTTGAAGAAACCTAACTTGCAGTTAAATTCTAAGTATGTCTCTAAATAACATATTTATGATATAACTCATTATCGACATTCATACCTGTATTTGAGACTTTCCTTTAAATTAAGGCATACGTATTGTACGTATTTGACTTAAGGTTTCGAAAATTGAACAAAACTTATTATTAATCTACTTAACATGAAAACCTCCTTTTCAGATTTTTGATTGTTTCGTTTAACAAACTCTTAAGCAAGTGAGTATACTTTGATACAGCTTCCACGCATAGCCATCCCCACTTTACCAGTCGATTATCACAATATTGAATGTTAGATTTATTTTAATATTGATTTATTGGATAGAAAATGATTATTGTAAATAACGATAAGATATCCTTTGTGTGAAATATTCTTCACGCCGTAAATAACTGATGACATATGCATTGTAAGTATGTTCCTGTAAGATGTATAACCTTAAGACTGAATACTACTAATGGCCAGGTTTCTTAGAAATGACGAAACCCAACCTTGGCTATGTCCCAAAAACTTGTTGAACTAAACATTTGTTGTTCAGCATTTATATGTACAATCAACATTACCTTGCCTTTCATCTTGAGTTGAGTGCTGACCCGTTAATTTGTTAATGGTATTTATATTCTTGAATATTAAGAACGTATATTCTCAGTCTGAATAAATCTGTATTGTTCGAAATAAACTCTTTTGTTGCATTGTCATTTTAGAAAATTTGAATACGGCTACGTATTATTCCCCTACAAATAAAATATTTTCAAACGTTTATATTTAAATAAAGGGTACATACATTGATATTTTCATGACTGTTTTTTTAACCACAAAGAAAAAAGAAAAACAACAAAAGTGCAAAAAATGAGTTGATCTATGTCTTTTATATTTACAGTAGGGTTGAAACATAATTATTAATATTGGATTGTTTCCGTTAATGACTGTTTTCTTGCATGACATTGAATAGTGTGAAATATACTGCAAAACATCAATGAATCCGTAGATTTATATTACCCACTGAAATTTTCAGCAATGAAGATAAAGTAGAAATAATCGAGATTGCCTTTGCAAAGCACGAAAATTGCCGGGCAAAACGCTTTTGAAATATATTTGCACGATATTGATTATTGTACATCTGTGGATTAAACATTTTGCCATCAATGCCAAGTTAGATTAAACCCAGAGAAAATCTGTATACACGTATTTTGATCAAAATAATAAAGATATTTTGTTTAAATCACATTTATCTGCAAATTAACTTTTTAAGGGACCATGCTATATATTAAGCAATATATAAATTCATAAGTCTAATGAATGTTAAACGATGTAATCAATTCCATTTCATCAAGTGGCAAATCATATACCAGTATTTTTTATCAAAGGATTTTGCAACTTAAAAATCACACATATAAATACAAACACAGTAAATTTACCGAGAAGCTAAAAACGGTCTTGTTTAATTTTAGTGTCACCCCTACTGAAAGGGCAAGCCATTTGACTAATGAGACACCTTTTGCTTGCATACCATGAACCTCCCAACTCCTACCACTATGCCAGGCGCAAATCGGATAGAAATCGATAACCATTCATTTTAACTACCTCGAGGCTCACGAAGCGGCAATTTCGGAACGAGTCCCACGAAAAACATTCTACATTCAATTAACGCTCCCCGTGGGGCTCGAACCTTCGACCTCCCGATAAAAGGCGGACGTCTTAACCACTATGCCAACGGTACCGGTTCAGATGAAAACGATTTATAATGATAAAGAGTTACAACATTCATTCCATAGAAATTGATTCGCTTAAAGAAATAACGTATAAACGCAATTAGTCACGGTAAAATATATTGTAACAACATATTAGGAAGTTATAACAATTTGCTCGTCACACGAAACAAAATCAAGAGTAAAAATGTTTAACATATACCAGACACCTTTTCAATGTCCAATTGTAATATGTATTTGATATCATTATCGTTCGTTTTGATATTTCAGCGTTAACTTATCCTGGTATTACAGAGAACAGCATAATTAAAATATTGTATAACAACAATTTCCTTCTCACGTGATTAAATTAAACAAGAAACTTCATATTCTCCCGGCAGCAAATATATGTACAACTTCGTTTTGACAGAACTAGTATGTAATTGTTTTATATGAGACTTTGCTTCCTGTTTACATTTAATTTAACAAAGAACGTATTCACATCATTCTAGGTTGTCAGTTATTTTAGCAGAATCTAAATATTTGCTGCCTCCATTGTCTTTAACGTAATGGTTATAGCTAAAGTACATTATATATTCATTATTTATTACATATTCATTATGTATTAACTTCCTTGTGCCCTTTCCAGTTTTTGTTTGCTGTCAGGTTGGGCTCCTTGCTGGTAACCATGTGTTGCTGGGTTGTATTGAGGAATGCGTTCATTAAATGATTCCTTGTTGATATTTTCTCATATTTTGTACTGATAAGGACTGCAATGCAAAATAAAAACTCCAGAACTAAAACAGAAATGAATCTTATGCACAGACGAGCACAGAATACGTGGTATGAGAATATGTAATTGATATCAATACTTAGGCAATGACAAACTCAAAATTACGATAAACTGCGATAATCATATATTAAAGGAAATATTAAATGTTTGTTTCTTTCCGTGGAATAGACATCATAATTATATTGACAATGTTGAAATATAGATGCGTTCCTAGCAGCACAATTGTTTCATGTCAAGCATGTCCTTCACTTTTATAAGACAAATGATCAGTTTGTAGTAATTATGTAGTATCCTTCAGATGTTCATTTTGTCATATTATTTTAAAGAAAATTAGTAAATAAACACAAAACATGGCTGTTCATCAATGAAATATGTGATTTTCATGATTTTGAATAAGCTAATACTCGTTTGAATGGCAAAAATGATAACTACTAAGTGCAGTGCAAACTGTGTGATTGACACGTAAATCTCTTATATGTATGTGTATTTATAGGTATAATTGCTTATTCATTCATACAAAAGTTAAAACATTGTTTGATTAGCATCATGCTAAGGGGAAAAGGCTTTATTGATCTATGCTATCTAACAAAAAAAACAACAAATGTATCTTAGTGCAAACAATACAGGCAAAATAGACATAAACAATATGCTGTTTTTGTTGTTTTTTATTTGCTTGTTAATGTCAGAAATGTATACATAAGTGTTGATGTACCAAATATCATTGACCGGTCAATGAAATGTTATGTTTGGCTGATTTCCATTCGTCTTTCTAGCTAGCCAATTGATGTGTATGAAAGTAAGGGAAATCGTAGATAGATGCTTATATATTTTTCTAAATTTGATAAACAGTAACGTTATTAATATGGTTAATTAGAGTAGTCTTGGAACTTATCCTATCTTAATTCTAATTTATTGCCTTAGTACAAGCTACGGTAAAGTTTCTCATTTAGGTTTAGTTACTTATTGGCCTTTTTTGAAAGACGTTATTAAGGAGATTTAATCTACAAAAAAATAACTTGAAATGATGATCTCAAATGACAGGTGCACATTGTCCGCTAAATTGTGTAGGCAATTATAAAAAGCTATTCAATTTATTATATGATTTAATATTATTCCACCGACGAAAGCTGATGGAAAGCTGTGGCTGTATTATGTTTACTTTTGCAGGGATATTTGTTCCAGAAATATTTAAAGTTATTTTAAGAACATTTGTGTCAATAGTTTCCTAGGAATCTAAACTTACTGTTGTCAAGAATCTCTGACAGTAATGTCAATTTAGCAAAGGTCATGGATCAGTCTGTCTAGCTATTGTAAGTGATTTTATATTCTGTAAATGTAGGATGGTAATTAGCTTGCTTTGTCCTTGTGCCCTCCCCTGATTTTGTTTGGTGTCCTGCTGGGCACGGGCAACTTGCCGGTTTTCCTGTGCTGCAGGGATATGTTGGGAATGCGTTAGTTTAATGTCAAACTTCCTTGTTTATCTTTGTTTCTGTTTTATTTCATGTTTCCATATAGTATATTGTGACTCACATAAACCTCGATTTAAAACTTCTTTTTGTATGTGGTGATTTAATTTGTAATGAGCAGCTTAAAGGCAATTGGTCTATAATGGAAGGTCTGTAATTCAATGAATAATTACGTTGATAGTATATGAGACATAACAATAAACCACAAGATATTTATTCATGGAAGTTTTTTGCAAATGTGTGATACTAATTCGATATTATATATACTTATATAGCAGATAATAAAGTATTTTAAAACAAAATATTATAATTTATTAGATAAATGGTCTTCATTAACAATCTTTTTCATGCAGCATTAAAAAATCCAAATTATACATTTCTATTTTTTTTATCAATATTTGAAAAACAAATGGAAAATCTGCGAATTGTAGTAGACCTATACACTGCGTGGTCGTAAAATGCGTCTGAAAAGGCGAGCGTTTAAACAAAGTTAACAAAACAAACAAACAAAACTCATTGTTCTTTCAAAGATAGATAAATAATAACAATGCACTATTTCATCTATTAATAAATAGTAACAAAATTTGTAGCAAATTTCTTATGCTATTTTCAGAGTGATATTGCTACTCAGACATTCATGAATTATTCCGTTATCATTTTTGCAACAGGGCATAGCGGATTCACTTTCATATTGTCTCGGAAATTCACAACGCAAGATAGACACAGCGGAATAGTATTCTTAGACTGGAAATATTTATTTACATTATGCATGAATCAGGCACAATTTGAATTGTGTCTTTTATACTTATACACTTATATGTGAAAGAAAACATCAACAACCCAAACAGAATTCTGAGCATTATATACTTACTTACTGGCGTTCGCTCTACACGATCACGCCAGTATCCGCGATGAAGGTTGTGGTCCGCCGTAGGTCCTCAACGTCTCCGTACAGCTTCTGCTGGATGTTGCACCTCGGGGCCACGTGCTCCTCGCTTCCTTGGTCGTGTCGTTTTGCATCTTGGAGAATATTGCTCTGTAGTTCTGGTCCTCTTTCACAGGACATGTATAGGGGGAACGGCACCCCAAGTTTGTACTTCCTGCAATGGTGTCATTCAGTCTGGTGTGTCGCGACAAGCGCTGACCATGCACCACTTGGTTTCTGGTCGGGTTTAGATGGTTAGGCATCCGCTGTTCCGTGTCGTTGTCTTGGGTGAGGAGCCTTGATGATGGTGGCTTTCTCCTTCTGTATGTCACCTTGGTTATCTGGGTTGCGCGCAGAGGCTCCTAACCTAGCCAGCTGTCAGCCCTCCGTGGATTTCCGGCATCCACGAGGTGAGGAGGTCGGCAAGGCTTGGTGAGGAACCCTAACCAAACCTCTAGAGAGTTGAAATCGGAGATGCTGGGCCATTGGCACTCTCTAACAAACCACTGCATCACGTAACCAACGCTATGACTACACGAAACAATGAGCATTATATGTATCTGGTTCTATTTTGCACTTATACAATGTTATTTCTTTATCTTCTTAACATGGATCACTGCCATTTAATTGTTTCCTGATAGCTACTTTATCAAAAGATTGATTACACTAATCTATGGTGAACACGTCATATATTGACACAAGCAGCTGCCACTTTACAGACATTCATTGTCCTTCATAAACTTTATCACTTATTTCAGTTACTTTATATATTGCTATGCACATGCATGTGACCAAAGATATCTTAAAATTATACGACAATTCACGAAGTGAATAGTATCTTACCTTACTTTATCTTTGTGTAGGAATGTACACATCAAATTTGTCGGTTTTATCAACTAAACAATCACTGCATTGCACGTATAAAGTGATATTGTTTTGTTGTTCTAATTTTTATTGTTTGTTTTTATTCAATTTTAAACGCTCATATGAATAAATTTTAAAGATGCTTGCTTCTTAAAATGTTCAACATTTTGCCATTGATTTTTAATCTGGATAACATGGCGTTCCCTATAATGACTATATAAAAAAACAAACGCACATTGCGATTGACATTATATTTTAATACTATTTCATTATTGATAGCATGAAGAATTCATAATGTCACCGTAATGCAATTTGCCGTTATTTCGCGCACATTAATTTACGTTTCTTTTATGGTCATGCGATGACTACGGAACATAAAAATATAATTATTAATCATGATCATTGCAATAAAAATAATGAAATTATATCACTTATATGCCAAATATGAGATTGTTTAATACCATTACATAAATATTATTGTTGTCTATGGCATGTTTACACAGATTCATAAAAAATACCGATTCAAAAACGTGTTAGGCTTTCTTTACGGATTCATTTTTCTCTCTCTTTTATTGGAATGTCGACTTGATCACATACTCATCGCGAATTAATGAAATAATTCAGGAAGGTGTTTTTGCGATAAGATCACGCGAATATAAAGTGATTTACAGTAATTGAATACAATACCAGACTACATTCTTAGATAAAACTGATTATTTCGAATGTTGATTCAATAAAACGTTCACAAATAAATGTAAATTTCACTAGACTTGTGCAAAGAAAAAAGCTTACGAAAAGTTATTCGTTATAGGAATTCTGCAAATTAATTATCGATAAAACATTAGACGACCATTAAGCCAAAATAAATGCATTTTAATCAAAGTTATTTCACATTCACCGTATTTACGTCAGGTGATACAAATGTAAGCATTATGTTCTAAATCGATTTATACAACATTATAAACACACATGCGCTCTTCCTATAGAAAGAAAAAAATTAATATCTTAGTCTTAATAGTCATTAAACACATTTAAAACCACACAATACTATTGAAAAAAAGTTGATGGGAATCCATATGTGCATAATGTTAATTAAAACCGAAATAATAACGTTTAGAATGTGCAAAAGTTTACAAAAATAGAAACACAGAGCTGCATCTCAGCACCATTGATTGATCTTAAAGATTGACGTTATACCAGTTTATCTGAAATATCAGATCATTTGAAATATTAATTGTAAAATTTCGTGTTCACTTAACTTCAGCAAAAACTTTATATTCACTTGGCAGGAAAGCTATCCAATCAATCTGTATCAGATATGATAATCAATGATTCTATATTTGAATTCATTTCCTGCCTTTGCTTGCAGAGAGGTTATCTTAGGAATACCGGTTTGTTTGATGATTATTCAACTTGATTGATTCTGAGCATTACATCCATCAACGTCTTAAGCATGGTATGAATTACATGAGCTCTTCATAATGCAAATCAAAAAAGGTTTTGTTAATTGTTTTGTTGATCTTTATTAATAATGAATGCATGCACTCTGATAAATGTGACGTTGCTTACTTAAAAAATAAGCGATCACTTCGCGTTTTCTTTTAGCAAATGAAGCTCTGCTTAAAGATATCTTCATAATTTTATTAATGTGTGCTTTCTATGTTTTGATAAAGAGTTTCGAAAAAAAATATGCTAGAGTTGAACAAAAAGAAACACCCCTTCCCCGAAATATGTTTTATTATTTTATATGATATAAATTACTGAATTGTTTTGTCAATTTATTTTGTGCAATATATCACATTAAATTGATTTTATTTTATCATAAACAAACCATGCTTATATGTGGCTTTGATATTTTACATTGATAAAAGATTTCCGTATGACAACCAGTCTTCATTCCATTAATGTATGACATTTGAATGTTACTGAATGATAGTATGTATCATAAACGACTTCATCATATTTATACATAATTGTTTTTATTCAAATTGTCTAAGCATTTCTAAAACAACCATTAATGTCGATATAGACAGTTTAATGTTAATCGTATAAAGCACTTCACCTAGTAACATGTCACCTCTTAACGTACAAACAAGGAATTTATTAAGCATTCTTCATGCACAGACATGTTGTCATAGAAAATCACCATATTTTTTTTACATCGCCAGAGGCAAGAATGCTTGTTATCATTTTCAAAAAAAAATGTTTTAAATCAGAAAAATACACAACAACTTTTAACTTATACGAGATATTGAATTAAGGTAGCTACCGTCTTATTATAATAAGCAGTCACTGTCCGGTCAATGAAATGTTATGTTTGGATGAATACATTCTTCTTCTAGCCAATTAATGTATTATGAATAAGGGAAATGTCAGTTGCATGCATATATATTCACTCATTGAAAATGCTATGGAGTAATTAAACCTGATTAATTCGTATGGATTTGACGTCGGCTATTGTCATTTGACATCTCTGTATATAGCAGATATGATAAATCAATGAATTTATTTTGGACACATGATCTTATTGACTGTATAAGTCTATTTGTGCAAAAAGAGAAATACAGATGATTGCAAAATTGCTGCAATTTCTACGAACAAAATGATATTTTCCAGAAATATGCAAAAACATTCATTTATGATATTTTTGTTGTAAAATTAATAGTTCACAATAAGTGTCTCTGTATCTTTGAATCCGCTGTTGATTCAAATGGCACAGGGGATTTATTAAATCCCCTCAGTCCAAGGTCTAAATTGTCTTAAATTTTCTTATCAAGTTAAATATGTTTGTCTTTTATAGACACTTAAATCATCTTTAACCACATTCAAAGAGAAACTATGAATCATATTGCAATACAAACGAAGAAATGCGTGCAATCAACCTTTTAACACAAATCAATAAATCAATATATAATACCTCTAAGTAAATGATGTTTGATTCAAATATAACTTTATAACTTAAAATCCACATTTTTGTCAATGCTAAACTTTCAGGTCCGTTATAAAGTCAATAAAATTTGAAATACGGCTTGATAGCTAAATATACATGTATAAAAATTATGTTCATCAGTTGTCATTTTAATCTCTTACTGGTTTGAACTCAATATGTCGGTCCATCTGTCTTCTGACCCTAAAAGCTGTATCCTAAAGTATTTGAAATTCTCCATCACATTTATTTTTCGAAACATAACTCGTACATAGTTCTTCGTACAAAGACAATTTGATTTTTTTATTACTTCGTTAGAGGTTCTAATCGGTTGGGGACTTGTTATTGCATGTGACCTAATTTGATAATTGCCTATTACTTTGATTGGTTTATTTTTAAATGATCATTTAATGTTAGGCTAATGATAGAAGTCGAAAAGTTAATATAGTAATGCTGAAAGAGTTGGGGAAGCATCGTTTATGTAAATAACTTTATTACAGTGTCAAAGACTTTCTTTAAGTCAATTTAAAGTTAACTGGATTCATAACATGATTATAAGAGCGGTCTATATTATATTTGTCAATAATTGCTCTGATTTGCTCTGTTTTATAAAAAATATGTGTAGTTTACATGTTGTGTATTTTATAAGGACACAACAAAAAATGAATATTTAAATCTGGAACAAATAAACACATGACAGCTAACGTTACAAAATGGTAAAAATGCACTTGAATCAAGAACAAAAATACAAGTTTATCACCGAAGTCTATCAAAAATGACCTCAAATAGAACATGACACAAAGTGTACTTTAATATCAAGTTTATGAAATATTTATCATAAAGTTAAATGAAAACTTAGGCAAAACGTACAAAGGCTTATTAAAAGTTCGCCTTATGAACTGTAACTGTTCGTGCAATATGACTATCAACACATAAATAAAGACAGATAAAATGTAGAAAAGTCTATTTATACCTTCAGTGACGTTAAACATCTTCAAGAAATAGTCAATGCAATATAACAACAGATAAAATATATAAAATATGTTTCCAACTTATATGTCAATAATTTTGGGCAACTAAGATGGACTATTTTATTTAATCCATGTGACTTTAAACCCCATTCTGGGAAAGCATTCCTAACAAATACATACATGAAATATGTCATGTATGACTTAATTAAGGTCTATTTTGTCAGTTACTGTAGTATAAAAATTTAAATAAAGAGTCCCGTACGGGAGGTGCCGTTTTGCAATCAAGGGTCCTTTAAATAATTTTGATAGTAGTTATATACACAACACATTTACATATCTAAACAATATTTCACGAGTATGTTGGATATATTTAGTTCATTTTTCCCTTCATAGTTTTTAAAACCTTTTGCCTACATAAGCTCTTTTTATTAGCACATTATGAATCTGAAACAAATATTATTTATTTTTGTTAGGGAGAGACAGAAATGTATTTAATTAAGATTAACTAATGGTTTTAGAGCATGTGACGTGCGGTTCACCTGAAAAAAAAACCAACAATTACTGAATATAATATTTTTGTAATAAAAACAACATAATGTATAGTAGTATTTTTACTTTCATACAAAATACTTTATCACTATATCTTAATGTATTGATTAAAAACAAAATTAGCAATTGATTGGTCAGGTATATTGCCAATTAGTGTCTTTGTGGAAACTCTAAAGGACACAAAAAATAAACAAGCATTTAAGAAATAAAAAATAAGAGAATTTCTTAGGCAAAATGGACCTTTTACACAAATCAAAGATATACATGTGACATAATAAAGGATTAACTTGATCATATCCAAGTTACATTTTCTAGGACATTTACGCCCAACAATTATGCATTTGTTGTCAATAATAACAATCACTTGATAACAATATACATGTAGTTGATTTGTTGAACTATTTGATATTTAAACAGGACAAGATGACAACACAGAAACAACGATTACCATATTGTATTTACTTTACCCCACGGACCTTAAGACTCCGTTGAATTCATTGAAGACTTTACCAAAATATCTAGCAATAAGATATGGAAAAGTGCGACCCCTTCTTGTGGATTTGTGTTGTGTCGCCTCTACAGAATACTGGCGACATATAAGGATCACTTCACCGTCGTCTGTCTGTCCGCACTCACAGGAGAGTAATTATGTGGCTAGAGGGACAATAGGTAATTGTTCTTTCTCTTTGATGTCATTCATTCCGTAATGCTTTTATGTGGCTTTTTTCTTTTGTGTGGCTAAAAAGAACAATAGAGAGAACAATAGAGTAGCCACATAATTACTGTCCTGTGAGAACGTCCGTCTGTCCGTCCGTCACAAAACTTGTCCGGACTACTCCTCATAAACTACTAGTGCAATTTCATCCAAACTTTACAGGAATGATCAGTACCAAGTCTAGTTGTGCATATTGTCAGCATTTTCCGGTTAAATGTTTTTTGTCAGAGTTATGGCCCTTTAATAATTTTTATTTTTTAAAGTTTGTCCGGACTACTTCTCTTATACTACTAATGCAATTTCTATGAAACTTTACAGGATTGATTTGTAGCTCAAGTCCTTGCGCATATTGCACGGGTTTTCCGGTTAAATGATTTTTGGCCGAGTTATGGCCCTTTGATAAAAAGGTGGTTTTTTTTGTATGTTGCCAGATACACAAAAGATGTCCGGACTACTCCTCATAAACTACCAGTGCAATTTCATCCAAACTTTACAGGAATGATCAGTACCAAAACTAGTTGTGCATATTGTCAGCATTTTCCGGTTCAATGTTTTTTGTCGGAGTTATGGCCCTTTAATCATTTTTATTTTCAAAGTTTGTCCGGACTACTTTTCTTATACCACAAATGTAATTTCAATGAAACTTTACAGGATTGGTCTGTAGCTCAAGTCCTTGCGCATATTGCACGGGTTTTCCGGTTGAATGATATTTGGCCGAATTATGGCCCTTTGATAAAAGGTGTTTTTTTCTGTGTGTTGCCAGATACACAAAAGCTTGTCCGGACTACTCCTCATATACTACTGGTGCAATTTTATCCAAACTTTACAGGAATGATCAGTATCAAGTCTAGTTGTGCACTGTCCGTCTGTCTGTCCGTCTGTCACAAAACTTGTCCCAACATGAAATTGGCCATCATGAGGCGACACATGTGATCACTGATCGCTCTTGTGTTAGGAAAAAAAGTTGTTTGCGGGATTCAAATAATTAATAACATGTAATGAGACATTTTGCTAAGGTTTTCTTTGGTATGGCGTATATAATGGTCAAATAAAAAAAAATACATGGAATTATAACACTAATTGTTAACTAGAGTAAATCAACTAGAGTAAATCAATTGTGTATAGGACGTTCCTATCTTTATCGATAAGAGCAAACTAAATATTGCTGTAACGGCTCATCAGATATGAACGAATATTCAAAGTTGTACTGTTCATTGCAATACTTGAGAAGAAAACGTCCTATCAATTTTAAAAAAGAAAGAAAAAAAACATCAACAAAACAGGAATGTCTCAGATCTCAGAGACTCTTCCAATTATAGAATAATGATCAACAGTCGTAATAGTTTATTTTGTGTGACATTTCGTTTTCTAGGAAACTGATTCAAAGCACGATCATAAATTGTTAATTTATCTGCTCAGTAAGCGGGAAGTACATTACATTCTTCAGTCTGCAAATTCTCTTGTTTTAGAATTTAAAGAAAGACGTTCTTAGTAACATGTGACATAGCGATTTGATCTGAAAAGTAGGACTGAATGTTTGAATGCAATATCCATGTTATACATAATGCCTGTTTCACAATTCTTGTTCATAGCGGATTTCTTTCTGTTCAGTGCTTTGGAATTGTGTAACATATTGTTTTTGTAATTTGTTCAAAGTATCGGTATTATGTTTTAATGGAATTACAATACTCCGGATATTATGTATTTCGGACCAAATTGATATCAGTTTGTAATAGTATAGCTGAAGTAATAGCTTTAAATTTTAACCACAAAAACGAAATGCGGAATAAATAGCAAGGGTTCAATTCAAAATGTATGCAAAAATAGAAATCATAAGGAAATATACTTTTAACACATTGATATTATTTAGTGTATCAATAATATGATAACGATAAATATATTTTGCGTGATGTAACATATCTGTAACACATTGTGAGCCTTTTTCAAGCGTGGCGTTGTTTTAAAACTTTGATATTAAATTCAAGTCCTGCTTCCTATGTAACATGATAACTTAAATAATAATAATAAAGAACAACAACATTGAAATCGTCGCAATGATATCTTCGAATTGTCCCAGAAGGAATATTAAGAAAAATTATCTTATATAATGAAGTAGAATAGAAAAAAAGGATTTAATGGGATATAATTTACGATGGATTTCGTCTAGAAAGTTTGCGTATACTACTAAACACTGTTCTAATTTCCGAGGAAAACATGAATGTGACAAACCCACCAGAAGATCAACAAATGTATAACTTGGCATTTACTATTTTCAGTGTCGTTGCACCAGCTATGTTTATTCTTGTGATACTTATGCTGCTTATGATTTTCATAGCTCATATATTAAGGTGAATTTAAAAAAAATCGAATAGAAAAGGGAATGAAGAAATTCGCTGTCTTCATTGTTTAATCTGTTATCCATTTAATATTTTCTTTTTCAATAAATCAATTCTTGTATTTGAACGGAAAAAAAGTTTCCTTATGCTTGTTTAAGAAATGTCCTAGATCACTAGGAGAAATCTTTGATCAACAAATTACATAAAAGGGAATAAAATGTTATTGTGAGAAGGTTATATTTTTCCTGATGCGTGTCATGTGCCTGGCGTCTTTTCGAGTGTGCTTAATTTCGGTAATTAGTAAATTGTAGTGTCTTTATTTGGCTGACATGCAGCTAATTGTTATAATAATAATGAAATCAATGTTGTTCGTCACAACACTTCATCACGAAATCTCGCAAACCGCTCAGAAAATTCAAATGAAAACAACCGAGCTCCATTTTTAAATCAAAATAGAATAAAGCTTCAGTTTTATTTTTTTTTCTAATAATTTATTTTAGAATAAATTTTGGATATAAATCACATGTTTTTTGTTTAGATAATGCAAACTTGCATGTTGGAATTCAAATTGTGCGAACATACAAACTTTAGAACATAGATTACTCATTTTGTAAAAATATGTTTGTTTACTTTGAAATTCCTCAAAAAAAACAATAATAATGTATTAACTTATTGTCAAGAAAATTCACGCCATGATATAAAGCTCATGTAATGATGAATAATCTTGGCTTATCGGCAAAAATCATAATTGTGCACACTTCAAAGCTGTTTTAAAGCTATTTTCTAAGAATTATTATGTTCCTCATTGATTTTGTAGTTTGATGTTATTTGCAGAAACGATATTTTCTCTTTCATGTTCAAAGTTGCAACAAAAACATCCGTTTGTTTTTAAAACCTATTTCAGCCCGTCAAAATCGTTTTCAAATGATCAAAAAGATAAATTACATATATCATATTTCACATGTGTTGTCCTTAAGTTTCGTAAAGTATTAATGTAAGGATGAAAGTGTCCAAGAAAGAGTAATATACCAAACAATTGCAGCCTTTATATTATTGCTAGGAAGACTTTATGGGCCTATTAATCAATCATTTATTTGTTTTCTTTGATTTCCGTGTCGGTTACTTTTATTTCTTCTTATGTATAATTTTTGTGATACGATTGTCTGTGCTCTGCCTGCGTCCTGTCCTGTTTTTGTTTGGGGTCGGCCTTGGCTCCTTGTCTGTGGTTCTTGTTGCTGGGCCGTGTAGGGGTAACTTTCATTGAACGCCGCCATTCCTTGTTGATGTTCTTTATTATAGTTTATGAATGTGTCCCGTCTTGTTTGGTGTCCTGCTTGTTTATTGAATGTCACTCTTCCTTGTTAATCTTATTATCCGTCCATATTTTGATGAAAGTGAATTAATACAGAATTATTAAGACCAAACAATATATATCAACGCAAGGTATTTGGGCTAGAAAGAGCTGAAAATCTCCATGACAGCATATGATTGGAAATTTTATATAAAATGCATTTTAATGTAATATAGATAATAGATGATATTGCATGAGTGTGCTATTGCTATTGGTTGTATCTTTCAAGTTTATGCGTATAGTTATATTGTAACGAGCCGGAATGAAACTTTTTCAGCCTAAACTTTATAGTTATATATAAAAAAGAAAAATATGCTTTGAAGAAGCGAAGTCAAAAGATAAACATAATTATATTTCTTGTGCTATCTAGATTTCTATGTTAAGCATGTTAGGTAATCTTTAAAATAAATGTATCTTACATGTTTATTTAATCAAGTTGTTTGGTAGAATTGTAATTGCACAGTAAGTGTCGCATTTATTTGTCTGGTCGGTCTAGCTCTAGTAAGAACACAATAAAAATATTTAATCAAAATTTCGTTAAATTGTGTAAAATAAATGAATCAATTGATCAAGGACATTATTATATTACAATAGCGAATTAGAAAAAAAAAGAATAGGGGTAATTGTTTTTTTTAATACGGTACTGACTAAAGGCGTTTGGTATATATGCGATGTTTTATAAAACTGAACAATCCCCATGAAATTGAATGAATGCCGATACGTACGAATTATCCCAAGAATTTAAACCAAGTAAATTGGAAAAAAACAAAATACATGTTGTAATATATTCTTCAGAGTTCTAAATTAGCATGACCATCTATGTAATGAATTCTAGAATATTCTAGAATAATTCATTATCGGCCATGCATAAATATGTCATACCGGATCATGTTATTCACACTTTTCAACAAAATCCATGTATAATTATTTCGTTGCTGGTTGTTGCTTATGTTACTGACAGTCTGCATAATTTTTCATGATACCATAGATGTTATGGTCCAATACGTTTAATATACATGTACAACCTGACTATACAGTCATTAATTAAACAGAACAATTTGTTTTTTGAGGAACATCCGACGACTATTCATATCAGTCAACAGTTATTTACAACAACCACTCCCTTAAAATAAAAAAATCATTTTTTATAAGAGACCGAAAATTACATTGAAAGTTATTTTCCGGCATACAACTGACATTCCCTTTATTATTTGCTTTTATCGACTCCATGGAAGACCAGAGTAGTAAGTAGCCAGAGATTATTGAAAGCATTGAAATGTTGCATTCCCTTTTTTGTCTGTCAGTCCGATTAGTGTATTTAAGAAATATTTGTGGAATCAAATAGTTACATCCAACTGCTTGAAAATGCTATGTTCCCACCACAAACTGTTTCGAAATCAACCCACACAGTGGCATATCTTAGAACATTCGAAATGGTTAATATCTAAGAACGGAAATAAAATACCTTTAACATTTCAGAAAGTCTACACACTTGTATTAAATGTTATAGGTTTGAAACAGATACAGAATATTAAAAAAGGAGAGCGTTGAATTTAAATGATAACACACACAGAGCAGTTATAAGATCCATATATTTTGATCATGCACAAAAGCCGAAAATGATATATCTACTGAAAAAAAACAACTATTCGGATTTATCATTAATAAATAACATTTAAAATAATGTTTTGTTTGTATTTGCATCAATTTAAACATAAAATTTTGGTTAAAGATTTAAAGGTTATAAAAACAACAAATTTTTGACAGATAACATGCATTAATTTTCGGTGTCTAATTTGCCAATTATAAAACCCGGAAGTATGTTGTTGATTGAATCTCATAATAGATAAATAATATTATCTATAGAGCTAGTGCCTGGAATAATGCAAGCTGGGACACCTGAGGTTTTCACTAAAGGTTGCCAAGTGACCATTTAAGTATCGGTATGGCTTAATACCCAAACAAAACAAAATTAATATGTTTTATATTTCCAGCCAACAAACATTAATTTTACACATATATCCCTGCATTATATTGCACAGAAAAAAACACCCTAATATTTGTTAGATTAATCTTTTACTTAAAAGTTTCAGTATTTAAATGATTGATATTTGATATGATGAAATGGCGTTTGTTATTTTTTTTCAAAAATAAGAAATCATGATAAGAAAATAAATAAAATATTAATATTAACTTATACAAGTATATTGCAATATTTCATAATTAAAGAAAAACTGTATGAGGCCCGATGTTTGGAAATAAAATTGCATGCGGGGAAATTATTAATCTGTAGTGAAAGGGCTAGTTTAATTAACTAACATGCTATAATACGAATTGCTAAGGTTTTGTTTGGTAAGGCATGATGTGATGGTTATATAAATGATAACATGGAATTATAACACTGATTGTGAACTTAAGTAATCACTTGTGTTTTAATCAGGACGTGTCCATCTTTATCGATAAAGAGCATGCCAAATGTCCTGTTTCAGCTCAGACATGAAAGATTATTCAAAATTATATTACTCATTAAAATACTTGAGAAGAAAACTTCCTGTCACTTCGAAAAAAAAAACATCAACAGAAACTGCAAAAACACACAAAAACAAATACGAAGCTCTCAGATTTCAGACAGTCTTTCAATTATAGAATAAAGATCAACAGTCGTAATAGTTTGGTTTGGTGACATTTCGTTTTCTAGGAAACTGATACTACGCACGATCATAAATTGTTGCTGTCTCTGCTTTGTACGCGGAAAGTACATTACATTCAGTTAACTATATATTCAGTCTGTAAATTTTCTTCTTTTGTAATTCAAAGAAAGACGTTCTTAATAACATGTGACAAGGAGATTTGATCTAAAAAGTAAGACAAGATATTTGAAAGGAATATCGATGTAATGCATGTTTCACAATTATTGTTCATAGCGGATTTCTTTCAGTTAAGTGTTAAGGAATTGTGAAACGCAAAGCGTACAAAATTCGTGGGCAGTTGTTCAAAGTATTGGTTGTATGTTTCAACGGAATAACAATACTGGGATATTATTATTTCAGAGCAAATTGATATCAGTTTGGAATAGTATTGCTGAAGTAGTAACTATAATTTTAAGTGAAACTGTTCAATTCGAAATGTATGTCGCAATAGAAACCTATATTTAAAAAAAACCTGGTTATATATTTTTAACACATTGATATTGTTAAATGTATCAATATGATAACGATAAATCTATTATATGTGATATTACATGGTTGTACCACAGTGTGCAGAACGTATTTCGTTATTTATCATGGATATCGTCTAGAAAGTTATTCGTATATACTCAACATCACTAATTCTGCGTCATCACTTATCTCACGGTAATGGCATATTTTCATGTGACCATTGTTATAATTGGTCAGAATTGACATAATATTTAATTTATTCAAACACCTTAACAACAATGTTTTTGTGGAAAATAAATTAAATCTATAGATTTTTACGTAAAACTGAACAACATTTACAAATTTCTGCAAAAAACAACAATAGTCCATTAAATTTGTGCATACGTCTGAAACAATCATCATTTTCTAAATGTTCTTGTTTGTTGAAAAAATAAATTTTGAGTTACAATGTAAAAATACTTTTAATATTTAAAATTATGCAAAATAACTTTAAGAAATTTTAACTGAAACATGAAAAAACTGAAATAAAACACCATTACCGCGAGGTAAATGATGACATACTGTTTTCAAAATGGCCGACACACGGTTTACATCTGACAAATTAAAACTAATTTTGATTGAATATATTGTTGTTTCCTTGTGTCATATAGCAGAAAAATTACTAAATGATACAGTTTATGACAGTTTTTGTAGTGTAAGTTTATTGTTTGTGTTTTTTACTGTTTTAAAGTGTTAAGTACCGTGAACTAAGAGGAGCACAGTATACTACTAAACACCGTTCTAATTTGCGAGACAAACATGAATCTGACAAAACATCAGAAGACGACCAACAAACGTTTAACTTAGCATTTACTATTTTCAGTGTCGTTGCGCCAGCCATGTTTATTCTTGTGATACTTATGCTGCTTATGATTTTCATAGCTCATATATTAAGGTGAATTAAACAAATGGAATAAAAAAGGGAATGAAGAAATTCGCCGTCATCATTTTTTTAATCTCGTATCCTTCCAATACTTTCTTAAGAAAAGGAAACACTAATGATTGGTAGAACGATTACACCAATCAAGAAAGAGAAACTTTTTTTCCCTTGTAAAATTAGATTAATCTAGTTTTTTTTCCTTTTTCAACCAGTTAGCAGTATTCCTTTTTTAATCAATACGGGTAAGGCCATTGCAAGTATTGCAATATTTGACGCTGAAACTATTATGAGACTTTTTCAAATATTAAAGATATAAAAAATGTACATAAAACATGACTTAGTGTAACAAAATAAATTGCACCAACATTGTTATATTAAATAAAAAACATCAATAAAGCCATTGATATAACAAACATAGTAATAATATCTTCTAGTTTAAAAATGACAATAAAATGTATTTGATTGTTTAACCATTACCTCTAGAAAAATATTTTTGCTAGGAAAACTGACCTGATGACTATGTAAGACGGAACGTATGTGTCGACAGATCTTTGTTTCCACAAGTCACGCGATAGAATAAGTTGCCGCTAGCTGGCTAAGTGTTTAACAACTATTATTTGAGGTGTATATTTTTGTTGTTAAATCATGGGTAAAAGATACATTATTATTGTAGTAAGCAAAAACGGTCTACTTAATCGATACGATAAATGACAGAAATTTATGACTTCAAACCTACGCAATATAAGCTTTATTATAAAATAATGTTATATTGTATGAAACCTGTATTCACAAACAATTGTCTACTAAATGGGTGGCTTAATATCTGTCTGCTTTACATCAAGAGTGAGAGAAACGGATACATCAACAAAGAGCCGCTGGTGCGATTTTTGATCTAGGTGTTTTTCCGTTATCTCAGGCTTTGAGTCTTATTGTCATTTGTCTCTCACCGAATAAATGTGGGATACGTTGCTTAGGAATTGATAAATACCGGTAATTTATCCGGGAAAGTCGGTTAGGTAGTCAGATCGACCGCAGTGAAACAGTTACAACATGTATTTGATTTGGTGTACAAAATGACACAAACAAATTAAGAAAATTAACAAATAAACAACGACAAAAAAACATCAAGAAAAAACAGTATTATCTTATAAAAGATCACAGCGCAATTTAACTGCATTTTTTAATTTTTGCATTTTGTAAGTCAGAGAAAATATTTTCAAATTACATTTCCTTACACTAAGTTCTTTGATAATTCGAAACTAAATTTTGTAACTATGCTGAGCACGAAATAACTTGTTTGTAGCATAAGACTAATCATGTAAAAACAAACAAACTGAGAAAAAATGAAATGACTTGCTTGTTACACTTGATGTTGCACGAAAACGCATGATGAAAAACTTAACTTCTGTGAGTTTTTTTATTTGTTTGTTTTCCAATTTTTTGTTGTTTTGTTTTGGAAAACAAAATGTTTAATTATTGTAATCATTTTCTCAATATAGTATGTTGGTTTAGCTAGGTTGCACATTAAATGCTGCTACTTGATATAATTGAAATAATCGCATTAACAATCATTATCGTTCTTACTCTCCTAAATAACTTAACCAATGATATACTAGATACACTATATTGATATACGCTGAGGAAATGAATATATATTTAAGTCTTGGACCTGTTTTTAAACACTCTTTCGGATTTGATTAAGAAATAAAATCATTAGCAATGTTTACCTCTAAAGTTATATCTTCTGTCTTACATGATATGATTTTTGTAGAACAATATCTTCTAGTTGTAATGTATATCTATGTTTGAAATTTTTGGAAATAAATATGTTTAAAATAATGATATACTAAAACATCAATCAATAGAGTCAGTTTTGATAAAAAGATATCTTATTGTTTGTATTCAGATAAAAACTGCTGATTTGCATCTTACTTGTTATTGCATGTTATACAGTCAATATACATTATATTGTTTACAATAAAAGTTCTTCGTATTTTAATTATCAAGATATTTATTGCATTACAAGCAAAAACTAAAAAAAACTGATGAGTTGATTATTTTGGTTGACCTTTGTTTTCTTTATTTCATGCAAATTTGCTAAATAAAATCTTTAGTTAGAGAAAAAAGTTAAAATACAAAACGAAGAATTGCATTTCATAAATCAGCCTGAGGCTAAATTCAATGCATTTATTTTCTCTCCAAGTGACCAAAGCAATAATGAGATGAAATATAAACTGTTATATAAAAATCCTCATTTTCATATTTAAAGTGATACATTGACTAAATTGTTCGATTGATCGATTCAATGTATTCGAACGAAATTAACGCAATTTACAATTAAAAAAATATACAATTAGCCTGAGTGCAACTATGCTAATCTATACAACACAATACATAAATCACATATAAGTTTGATAATAAATGTGTTACCTTTAATACATTGTAATATTAATGTACTGAGAACAATTCTTATAGGTTCTTTAGAGGATAAACAGCATCATTAAACTGTCCAATATTGGAGCATACGTTCATTTACGATAAGATTGCATGTTCATATAGACTGATCTGTGTTAATTAATAAAAACAAATTACATTTATGAAAGGTCTCCTCGGAAAAAAATCAACGTTCAAATATCATAAATTCAAGATTTGGAGTACATTTGTAACAGTCAGGTAAAATTGTTTAGGGCGGAGCTAAACTTTTTTCCAGATTTTTATGCTTCACAACAGCAGGTGTCAAGTGCTGTGTGGCAGCTGTAAAAAGTTGCCCCGTACTTCACTTCACTGTTGTTATATTTTTTCTGGTCCTTCGGGATCATTGATGCCAGCACTATTAAGTGTTGAGAATTGAGTACCGCTCAAGCCGGTGCTAGGGGGCGTGAGGGATGTTGCACTTATTCATTATCCCTCATGTACAGACTCAATCAAACCGTGTCTGCAATTCTCTTGTAATTTTGTTGTGATTAATGCTTCCGAGGGATCACTTTGTTTCCAGATTTTTTTTTTGTATATTGTTAATAGTTTTGTGTGACATTGTCACTGTATTAACAATCAAAGATATAACTTGTCATTAGGCAAATATATTTTATGCTTGTTTAAGAAATGTCCTAGATCATAAGGTTACTAGGAGAAATATCTTCGATCAAGTAAATACATAAAATGGGAATAACATGTTAATGTGAGAATGACATTTTTTTCTGCTGTGTGCCATGTGTCTGGCGTCTTTTCGAGTGTGCTTAATTTCAGGAATTTGTAACTTGTAGTGGGTTTATTTGGCAAAGATTCAGCTAAGTGTTATTAAATAGTAAAGTCAATTTTTATCCGCCACAACACTTAGAAACACCACGAGATATTGCGACCCGCTCAGAAATTCAACATAATAACTGTAGGGTTCTTTAATCTGTTTCCTATTTTAATTGAAATAGGAAATGAATTAAGCCTAAGTTTATTTTTTAGAAATAGTTTTGTTTTCTGGATAGAAATCACGTGTTCTTTGTTTAAATAATGCAAACCTGCATGTTAGAATTCAAATTGTGCGGACATAGAAACTTAAGAACATAGATTTCTCATTTTGTAAGAGTAAGTTTGTTCAATTTGAAATTCCTCAAAACACAATAATGTGTTAACTTATTGTCAAGAAAATTCACGCCATGATATAAAGCTCATGTAATGATGAATAATCTTGGCTTATCGGCAAAAATCATAATTGTGCACACTTCAAAGCTGTTTTAAAGTTATTTCCTAAGAATTATGGTATTCCTCATCGATTTTTGTACTTTGATGTTATTTTCAGACATGATATTTTCTCTTTCATGTTCAAAGTTGCAACAAACACATCCGTTTGTTTGTAAAACCTATTCCAAAACTATAATTGCAAAGGAAGTTGTCAACATTTATCCGCTTGAGCAATTCAATAATTTTGCACACAACAAAATTCACATAATAATGAAATGCACAAGACAATGCTAAACAAGGATCAGATCCAAATGCATAAAATGCTTATAAAGGCTTTTTCCTAACATAGGCTTTATTACTATTAATTAGACAGGTTAAGTTGTCCCTCTTGAAAAACAACACCAATATAATTTTACGTTTTTAAAAAAGGCGTAGCATTGTAGTTCACTAATATGTATTATCGATTATATTTTAAATATCATATGATTCATAAAGCATAACATACTCGTATTCAACCATTATGTATTTTGAAAGCAAACACTGTTTGATTTTTAACGGTAGTATATCAATAATGGGGATACGTACTTTTATGTACATGTACCCTTTGATAATTCAAAACAGATAAGCAGCATCTTTCCAGTTTACATCGGCTGAAATGTGATTGGTAACTGTTACATGAATCATCATAATTTTACATACGACATTGCTGAAGGCATCTCTTTTAAATAGCTGATTGCATGATTACATTTCTCTCATTATTCCAGGAGATAATAAAAAAAGACATCAGGTTTGATTTTAAATTTCTTTCTCTGTGTTTGTTGTGATTTTCTAAACATGGAAAAGTAAAGATGCACATTTTTGAATATCAATTTAACTCACCATTAGTTTGAAAGTCACATAATCACTATAATTGTACAATCTTAAATAAAAAGAACTTGTCTATATATTTGACATTGGACCTTTTAATTCTTTAATAATAAAGCTATCAAATTAAATCTTCTAAGTAACATCAGACTGTTTTAATTTACAATGATCATGTTCACATTATAGAAGTTTACTTCTAATTGGTGTAATTTAAGATGTCCCACTATTGTTGATATAAAACAATACAATATATTTACAATCCCGTAATACTGTACACCGAATGTAATGGTTATCTCATTTTCAACAGAGACATAAATTGTTTATGATCGTGCTACGAATTGATTCCTAAGAAAACAAAATGTCACACACACTGTTACATATGTTGATTTTTAATCAATATTTGAAAGACCCTTAAAGTTTGATATTTTGAGATCAGCGCCTTAGATATGGTTATAACGTGAAATGCCCATCCACAAATCACAAATATATTGGAAAGAACAAAAGCATGACCATCTATGTGATGAATTCTAGAATATTCTAGAAGAATTCATTATCGGTCATACATAAATATGTCATACCGGATCATGTAACTCACACTTTTCAACAAAATCCATGTGTAATTATTCCGTTGCTGGTTGTTGCTTATGTTACTGACGGTCTGCATAATTATACATGATACCATAGATGCTATGGTTTAGTACTTTTAGTAGACATAATTATACAGCCTGACTGTACGGTAATTATATGAACAGAACAAATTGTTTTCAGAGGAATAACCGACTGTACATGTCAGAAATTAAGTACAACAACCACAGCTAAAAATTAAAATCTTCAAAATTTTCTGATTGGTGACAGCCAAGTACATTAAAAGTACATTAAATAATTATGATAGATCAACAGGAAAGGCAGCGTTCAATGAACGCAAGAAGGTTAATTCCCGGCATACAACTGACATTCCCTTTTTATTTATTCGCATATACTCCATTGAAATTCAGAGTAAGACATGGCAAGATATAATTGAAACATTTAAAGTTGAAATGTTGCATTCCCTTTTATGTCTTGTCTTATTGATATCTTTGAGAAATATTTATAGAATCAAAGGAAACCAGGCGTATGAAAGTGCTATCTTCCTGTCACAAACTGTATCTGTTTCGAAATCAACCCACACAGTAAATTTTTAGAACCTTCCATAAGAAATGGTCCTAGTATGTATCTAAGAACTTTAACATTTCAACAAGTCTACCTACTTATATTAAATGTAATAAAAACAGATAAAAAAGGAAAGCGGTTGATTTAAATGCTAACAACAGTTTCTGACAGATAGTGTGCATTTTTTTTGGATTCTTAAAAAGAATAAAATTAAAGACATTTGAAGAATATAAAACCCCGAAATATGCCGAATGTGATACTTAGATATCTTCGAAATCTTATATTAAGCAGAAAAACTACTCACAGTTGAAATGTATAAATAAACAGATGCACACATCTATATTGTTTTTAAAAAAAGATGTGTTGTTTACAAGACAATATTATAATAACAACTAAAATATGCTTTATATAATATAGCCATTTTTGAATACTTCCCACGATTTTCTTTGTAACTTGACATTATTTCAGATAAAAATAATTAAGTTGAAATGACGCTTGAATAAATGTAATCCGTTCCTTTTACTAGAATACTATTTACAAAGTTTTAATGAAGAATACAAGTGTGTCATATAGTCGGTATTAAAATGTAAGATCGTATTAATTTTTTTTTGAAAAATATGGGAAAATAATGGTTTATTTAATGAGAATGTTACACTGATCCATAAAGTTGTTGATAACAAATGACAGTTCTATAACATAACAGATGCGTCATGTTAATTAAACATTGTAAAACATAAAATGTCTGAGACCTTGCAATGTTCTTCATTAATACTGATATTCATTATTATTTGACATTTATGCTGATTTATAATTGTTTAAACTGTCTAGAACTATTTTTGTAACATTAGACTTAATTGAATAATAGTAGGCTTACAGTCATTACGATGATGTTAGTATAACAGGTAACTGATATCCAGACCGTTGTTTTAGCTTTTTTTAAGCGACTGATCATACTTTATGCGGACTGTGTTTACACCATTGGATGGCGGTTTGTGCCAATAGTTAGCATGCACAATTTCAGATCATCTGTTCGCTCCGTTTTTCCACAATATTTATTGTGCAAAGTAACATAAAATTAAATCAAATTAGAGAGACAATCGCACTTAATAACGATTTTGAATTTAATTCTTATTATCTATGTTTTAGTTTTGTAATTTCTTTCAAATGCTCTATTTTATATAATTGTATATAATTAGTACGTAATGTTTTTATATGCTGTTCTTTTGTAGCGTGTAGCGGAGCTGCTTTAACAGTTGTAAAAGACATGCAAATAATAACTTATATTTATGAATGATAGCTAAGTACTATCTAAAATACCTAAGACTAATCGTTTATATTCATACTTTACAACGACTGTGGCTTGGGGAAATTGTTTAAGTTTTTTTTGGTTATAGGAAGACACCAATGGTACCTACTTAAAACATTTATATGCCATTTATTTCTAAATTAAGCGACTGTAATTACCGGTTAACAATAGATGGGTACTCATTGATATTGATTTAGGCGGTCGATCTTACGATCAATTCCGTCTAAATAAGTCTACTTGAATTATCGCGAATTAAGACCGTTATTTCTATTTTAAATATAGTGCTGTCAATGATATGGATTGCAATATTCCTTTTTTCTTTAGACTTCCTACATTGCTTGGGAGAAGAAATTGTTGCTAGTTTTGCTGTGTTATTTTTGTTCATATTAAAGAACATGCAATGCAATTTATGGTTTTTACTCAATTGCTGTATGCTTAAAATAGTTCGAGATAAGGGATATTACACTCTGGATAATTAAATGCTATATTTTGATCGAAAGATCTGAAAGAGAACAATATAACAACGTTGTATATTAAAACTACATGAACAATTTCAATTCAAGTCCGTGTTGTATGTGTATGTTTCATTTGAATTTTCATGCCTCAAAAATATTTCTTGTAACAAAATGGCCACTCAAATATCTTTTAATAATCATTAAGAACATAATTGAACAAATTATATAGACATTTACATTAGCTTCTAGTTAAACTATTCTTTTCAAATGAATAAAGTAAAAAGGAGAAAGAAATCCACAATCAATATCAAACAATGTACAAAAGGAAAACTAATGTCATCATATCTCTAAATTTACACGTTATATTCACACTTAAGCATACTCTTTAAAACTTTCCAATTAAAGAAATATCAAGAAACTGATTTTTTATTGGTTAACTCTTTCATACAATTGAGTAAAAAAGAGTTTTTGAAAACATGACAAGATCTCAACATACCTATCTGTATTTCAAAATTCTTCTTTGTTTAAATTAATCTAATTTTATCAGCATAACAGTATTTTATTTTGTTGTTAATTCTGTATCATCTTTAAACTAAAATGTAATAATGTGATTTTTATACGTATTACCTCTTAAATGAATGCTACAAAGATGTGAAATTTAAAGTATATAACTGATTATAAATTCGATACTGTATGAGGCATTATATGTATGAAAAAAATATTATATTTTCACCTAAGAAATTTCATTTAATCTAGTATATCACTTTGTATTGCTTATTCATTACGGTGTGTTTCTAGTAGTCCAATGAGACATTGATTTATATGCTATACAATTTGATGTTCCTAATTTTGGAATTATAATTCTTATATGTGTTTTGACGTAAAAAATGTGAAAAAGGTATATCGAAAATGTATATGTCAGAGAATTAACAAATACGTTATTTTCACTTTGATTTTTTTGCGTTTTCATGATAAAAACAGCTGAAATGTTATTTTATTACATACCCGTGCCGCTATTGTGACTCCGTAAAAACGGTATTGCACAGCCGTGCATACATTTTAACGTGACGTCATTTGCGTTATACAAACATAGCAAAAATACACGCTAAGTGTTTGTGTTACACTTTAGGCGCGTCAGACCAACAAATGAGTATTTACAGTTCTTATGTTGGCTATGTGCTAAATAGAATTATATTCGTGTAGATTAATTACTTAATTAATTGAATTCGTTGAGTGAAATAATATTATGCTCGCATGATATAATTTTACCCAACTGGTTCAATAAATTCAGTATTGAATCTACACGCATTATAAATCCTCTATTATACCTTTTACATCGGGACATTTATAAGTGTTGGTTTGTTTTGTTTTACGACACACAATCACAATATATGATACATGGCGCCAAAACAGGAAATATGATTTTGGGTAACCTCGGATGTTAGAACTTAAAACAACACCAGGGATCAAAACCATCTAACCTGCTTGAGCTTAAATATGCATAGACTCAAATAATTTGAACTCTTTTAGAACACGCAAGGATAAACGGTATCTGTAATTATGATGCCTTAAACCTTAAAGGAAACTCATCGGTCACAAGGGGGAAGGACCATTATGTGAACATTTCTGATGCGGAAGAATTAAATCCTGCGGAATATAAAATAATTATGATATAAATATATTAATGCTGAATTGGTATACCAACAGAACACATTTTTTTTATGTTTTTGAATTACATATATAACAGTGTATATGAAAATGATGATAGAAACAAATGCATGATGTAATACATGTATAAGATAATCATTGAATTGCGTTGGTTTTGTTTATTTTGTAATAGGAAAATAAAATATTGCACTAGTAAGAGTGTCTTTATTTACTGTAATCACTGTCTATGAAAAGATCAATCGTACTTTTCTCCTTGCCTGATGTACCAAAATTATTCTTTCAAGTAATTATTGAATGCAAGTTGCATGTTTTCTTGTGAAAGAGAGTCAATTAAACCTCTTTTATCTTAAGTTACATTCTAATCTCTCGATTGAATGCTTAAAAACAACAGTTTTTTATATTTTAATTAATATATCGTTCATTATTTATATGTATTCCTTGTATTTCATCTGTTAAGTAAGCGGATATATTTTTAAGACATTGATATGCCTTTGAGCAATGTTTGCAAGATGTTAAACCTCTTGACTAATAAAATATCCAGGAGATGATTGTTGTTAAGTGACATTATAAATTATATGTTAACTGATTTCGTATTGAAACCTTATTGGTCTTTTTGTTACTGACGAAGCAAAGATGTTAAAAATTTATTTATCAGTGTAAAAAGAACCATTTTAAAAAGAACTTTTGAACAGTTAGAATTTGGATTTACAAGAGATAACATTGTGGCTTTCATTAAGGGAAATTGATACTGTTTTGTATATATTTGTTTACGTCAGGATTATTTGTGTATATTTATATACTGTTTCTAGTAGTCCACTGAGACAGTGAAATGAAAATATAAAACAGAACTACAATCCACTTCTAGCAGCGCTTTAATGTAGTAACATAATGATACGTAAATATATATTATATTCGTGTAGGTTCATTACTAAATTGTTTTAACCAGTAAAGTAAAATAATATCAGCTGAAAACAAATAACTTTATTGCCATCGGTACAAAAACTATTGAAACTGAAATATCAATTATGAGCATTTTACGTGTAACATTTTTTGATTGACAGATGGTCCGTGCGTATTTTAATTTTCTTTCCACTAGCAAACATTACTCAAAACAAATACTGTAAAATCATTATTATTCGTTGGCCACGAATTTTCGTGGTTTTCGTTGGAAAGTCAATCCACGAATTTAAGATCCGACGAACTTTTATCCCAACAAATACTTTTTACCCACTCTCTGTTCTATATATATTACAAACATAGGTCGGCTCTTTTCCGGCCGATATTTCGTGAAATGGATTTAAATACAGACAGATAATCAGGTTAGTGACATATTAAATCCGTTTGCAATATTTAAGAAACTTGAAAGAAAACTCGATTATATTCAATTCAATTCAATTCAAATATTTTATTTACGTCTCATATCATGTACTACACATATATCACAATAAAAATGAATAAAACTGGTAAAAGTATATGTCCTCAATTTACTGTCACAAATGTCGCATATACTTACTTGATCGTTGTAGTCTACTAGGACTTGATTGTGTTAACAAGAATACTTGACATAATCGAGTAAATATGGGAACCAAGGCAGTGCTATAATTATCGCTAATAAAATTGTCAGTTTGCTTTTATTAATTATAAAAAAAGTCTTAATGTCGTAAGTACACAAAACTATAAAAAAAAATACGATCGCTAAAACAGATTTATTGTACATTCTTTTGTCGTTTTTAAATGATCAAGTTTATATGAATTTTAATCCGTATTTATGCGAATGCTATTCCGTAAACATCAAAGACGCCACCGACTTTTACAAGATTGACATAAACTCGTGTTTTTTACCGAGATTAATTTATATGCATGTAAATTTACACAGTCGCTTTGACGTTGCATGTAGTTACTGTGAAATATGTTAAGACCAATTTAGGGTGTAAACTTTTAAACTCGCTGGTTAAAACATGTCAGGTGTCGTATAAATTATGTATAGGATAGATCATGAGTACCAGTTGGATGTGAGATTTATCAACGAGCGAAGCGAGTTGATAAATCTCACATCCAACTGGTACGAGCGATCTATCTGACTTAGACCACAGGTAGTTTTCTCTGTTTAAGGTGAAGATTAAACATGCGTAAACGATTTCTTCTCCGACTATTACATAGGGATATCCAAATATTTCTTATTCAATCTATTTGGCCTTATTGTAGGCAATAAAATGCACGAGAAAACGGCATAATTCATGTTATTTCATAAGTCACTGAATACACAATCTTATGAATGATAGATTTCACATTCCATTATAAATTTCTACTCAGAAGAAAATTGGGAAAAATTTAACATTTCTGAATGTGATGACATTACAATTTCGCAACATGGAAGATTTTGTTGTTATTCCTGTTGATTCCTCATTTAAATGATTTAATGACAGCACCGTACACAGCGCTTGAATAATAAGTCAAGAAGCAAGCTAAGACTGCTTACCGAAAAATTCTCTTAGACAGAAATCATGGGCGATGGCTGCTTATCAAGAGTGGGCGTGTTGGAGAAACGGGCAGGTAACTTTAATTAAACGTTTTCCTCAATGCTTAAACAATTTTATGGGACAGGATATTTATTGGTTGTCCGGCTGAAGTTGAAAATATTTTACTTGACGTATAGATTTGTTTATAAATATACATCCTGCATTGACGTTTTTTTACCTCATTCATGAACTAACAAGTATTACAAACGTCCCTCTGAAGCCATAAAGCATAGCATTTCCTTAGCGTTGCAACTGCAGCCAACCTTTTGGAAACTCCACCAGTGGAATCCCCTCTTCCCAAACCAGTAAATGAATGTAAATCTCAGTGTCTGCTATTTAGAGTGAGCCAGGCATAATTCAGGATAAGATTATTGAAATATGTGCCTGACAATATTACAGTAGCACAAAAGGGGTCGTAAAATTAAGATACATATATAGATTTTAGTAGTTTTTGATAAACGCATTTCATTTTATTATTGCTTGTTTTTTCTTATTTACAAATACAGTAACTATTGAAATGACGAGATAAATTGGTCAAAGTACTATTGCTATCTGTTAGGGTTTTTATTTGTTTGGGTTGTCAGACCAAACAAATATTGGTATCGAAATTTCAGACCCTGATGCTGTTAATTGCAAATGCCGAAAGCAGCCCGCTTTTTTGAAGCGGTTAATTCCCTTTAAATGTACACTAACGCCGAAAAATTCAGGGGAGATCACTGCGTAAAGATGGTCAAATGAGAGGCGCATTAATTTCCAAGCAAAATAGTTCCCGGATGGTCGAATATTTCCTATATTGTTTAATTCTTTATAGATATACATGCTTATAGTAAGCTCCATGATTATTTACATTTGTGTTAAACAACAGTTAGCGTTGAAATAATAAGGGTTACAAACCCTAATTTAGAATAATATGGTTTTCGTCAGACCGTTAACATATAACATCACCGTGACCGAGGGGTTTGCGCGCTCCCTTAGGAAGCGAGAGGTCTGGAGTTCAAATCCCAATTAAGGCAACTCATTTTTTTCAAATTGTTTTAGTCAAATAAACATTGAATTGAATATCAGTGTTGCAATTAGTCTTATAGCCAATTTACTACAATTAAAACGCTGGAAAGCATTGGTGGCACTATACAAAAACAAATTGGTTTATAATCTCACAACCTTCACCTTTCTGACATTCTGAGACAAAACAAATTCAGCGCCTTCTGTTCTTTGATTTTAAAAGGGGAATTACACTATTTACTTTACCATATACATAGAAATTTTCCCCGCAAACATGATAGTTATATCAAACACTTTACTGTGATGTGTGGGATATATCAAACACTTTTAAACTTCTCTGATTAGCCGAGAGAAAACAGCTGTGGTCTAAGCGATGTTTACATCGGCGAATTACAGGGTCAGTGTGTCCAATGGAAGTGCATATCGTGTCACATAAATGTGTTAATTGCAGTCAATTATCGGCAGTAACTGTGTTATATTAGAGTAATGCCCAGAGGCAAGGATTAAATTTATTGACAAGCGCTGTGTGACAAGTAAAGATATGTACACGTTGTAAGTAAAAATGTTCTGCGGTTAAGTTTACGATTACTTTGCATTAGGTTACTGAATTTTTTTTAACAAGAAAACGAAAATCCACGAATTTAAGAACCCACGAAAATGCCCGTTTTGATAAAACAACGAAATTTCATGCCCACGAATATAAGTGAATTCGCAGTACTCGATTACGAGTTTAATCCTTCAGCTTGTGCAAGTGCAATAAATTTATTTACTGGAATAAAATACGTAAAGGACAAAATACACATCTTTTTATAAACTTTTACAACTCTCAATCATTTTCAAGCACAACGATCATAATTATGACTTGTAACAAAAAGGAGTTACTTATAGCAAGTACTTATAAGAGTGTTGAGCAATCAAGAACTTCATTCGTGAAAATAAACGCTATCTGGTCAAGTTATTGGCATTTGTATTGCACTGCAACTGTGTTTAAAATAACGCGCATTTTAAAGGAAAAAAACCACTTCATAAGTCATAATCTAATACAGCATTACAGAAAACCAAAATAACATTTGTCACCAACAGGGTTTAAAAAAGTGCTTGATTTTAAACATCGTATTTATAATACAAATATGCTATTCATTATGATTTCCATATTTTAATGCTATGTACATGACGTAGGTTCCTTTTTTAAACAGTTTGCTGTTTGTTTCTGCCCATGTTTTATTTTGCTTGGCAATTTGTTCCATTGACTGCGGACAGTCAAACTGATGATCTTTCAATAGCGTGTAGATGCTGTAATTATATAATTATATTTTGCTTCCAGTTTTAAACGATACGTGCAATAGCATTTATATTCATTTTGGAATCCTTAATGAACGGTTTATGTCCTCTGTTCGTAGTCAAGGTTATTTCACATAATCTAAATATAGTCATTGATACAAAGACCGTGATTTATTCCAAGTAGATGTGCTATATCATATAGTAAGCATAGACAGTATATGTCAGACACCAGGTCAGCTTGATGTGGAGATATGTTATGTTAATATTGAGTTATGTGTTATTTGTTATCATGATAAATAAAAATACACTATTGAATCTCTTGTTATTATGTAAAATAAAGTCTTACCTAAAGCCTTGAGAGATAATTAAATTATCGTAAGTTGGTTTTTAACACGTATAACTGACCCTTAATAATATTATGTCTCTAAACAAACATTTAACTCGTTTATATATTGTTTCTTCTAATTTAATGACCTTTATGGCCAAATAATAAAATATAAATACAAAACACATGAATCATTTGAACAAATAACTGATAATAATAAATGACATATCCTTTGAATTGCTGTCGTTTCTTAAATAACGTTTTCTATAACTTTCAGAGACTGCTATTTTGAAATACCAAAACATCAGACCTATACTCATTTAACCAAGATTGTTTTACTTTGCTGCCTTGAATAGACAAATTATATTATCGTTTAATCATAATAACAATACTCAAATTTGTTATTATTCATGATCTTAGCTTTGTGGTTATTTTGGAATGAAATATTGTATATAGTACCACAAAATAGAAAACGACATATCAAGTCCGCAGGTATGTTTTTTCTAACTACATTCGTTCACAAATGGAAGCATAACGTCAAGTAAAAAAATTGTCAAATATTTATAAATTTATTTTCCATTCAAAATAGTTATACTTACATGGAATCTGATATCTAGGAGCGTTTGGTATAAATCTGCACATGTCTTAATTCACTCTTTTGTGTGACATTATTGCTGACTGATCACACTGTCTAGCACTTTGTCTGCAGATTATACACAAGGGAAGGATGAGTAAGATTGTGTTGACAGATGTATCAACATTTTTGTTATTGATTCCTGGCTTATATTATTAAATATAACATTATATTAGATGATTAAAAAGTAGCTGATTACTACAATTCATTATAAAATCATTATAATATGTTATGTAAACGCGGGCGTGAACTTTTCATTGCCAATACATCAGCTGAAAATTGCGAAATTGTTACATAAAATATGTATTTAATTGTCGGCAGGTGCAGGAAAAGTAATTTCAGATGATTTACACTTTTATCCTTGAAGTTCATTTTATATGAAAAAGTTTAAAAAATGCATTTAAAGCTGTTGAATTACACCAGTATCTTATTTTGGTTAACACAATTTATTTAGCTTTTGATCTTTATTTTTTTGTGTTGAAATATACCTTAACCTAAAGTAAGGTTGTTATTACAAACTATATCATATACAATGCACCTTCTTTTTGATAGCACAGTAATACAGCCTCTATTGACATGTTAAATAATTTAAATGTCATTTCGAATATGATTGAGATGTTGTTACTGAAAAAGATTTCTAAAAGGGCCTATTTCTATGGTCTTCAAATAATTATAAATAACTATATCAATATTGTTTGTTAATTATGTTATAAAACACCAGACAGGCTTTCCTGTTCCATCACCCTAAACAGCAAAAGCTTAAAGTCGACTTCAAACAAAGCTTGATCCTTATAATTATTGCTATATTCTTTATTCGTTTTGTAGATAATATTATTTAAAAAGTTTTCATACTGACCTGGACATTTAAAGCCCTCTGTTCATTTTGATCAGATATATCTTCTATTAATAATCCTGCTTACATGCATGTTAAACATCTAAAATATAAAACACGCGCCGACTTGGTCAATGTTTTTCAATGACAATTCGCATCAAATACAGAATTTTAATTTTAGATAATATAAATGTTGATGTTTTTTCAAATTAATGTGTTACTGACGACACACTATGTATTATCAAGGTTACAATTTGAGTCATAAAAGTACAGAAAATTTAATTTCAGAAACAATATCGCCGAAGAAACTTATACATATTTCCACTGTTATTTTTAGAAATGGATTTGCTTAAGAAATGAGCTTTCTGACAGTTCAATTGCTTGACATACCATCTCTTTTACGCAACAACTAGTTATAATAATTATTCGTCCTGTTACGACTCTTCTTATCAACAGACGGTAGTATTGAATTCATTTACAATTTGTCTATATACAAGAATATAGATCAATAATTTTCGAACGTCTACTTCAGGTTTGGGTGGTAATTAGTATGTATGTTGAAAGTACTCTCGAAAAAGAGTTACAATTGTATATATGCACTGATTTAAACACAGGCATTACATTCTTAATTCTTAATTGCTTAAAAAAACAATAAACAATCATAGAAAATTGATTTATGTGCACAAAAAAATATAATTGAAATGAGATTTAAAATTTCTACGTTAATTTTCTTTAAATGTGTTTTGACCTTTTTGTATAAATTTTCTTTTGTTTTTGTTTTTCCCCTCTCTTTTGTGCTGGGTGGAGTGTCATAGGGCTGAAGCTGTATTTTGTGAAAATTGTTGTTCATTATTACAACAACATGTTACGAAATTTTCTTTTTAAATTAATTAAGTTTCGACAAATAGTTTGAGAATCTCAAGTTTGCACAATGACACATTTTGTGCAATCGACGCATGCATTCTTCATTTTTTTTCATTCTTTTTCCAAGACAAAATAAATATGGTTAGAATTGCAATTCAGCATATATAGCGAAAGATCTTAAAAGGATTCATGAAATATATTTGTTAATTATAAAAGCAAAGTCTGCAAACAGCAAATTGTGTAAGCATAAATTATATGCCGTATTAAGTAAGTTAGACTATAAATGTCATTTAAAATGTTCTCTGAGGAGTACATTACTTGTTGTAAATGTCAAAATCGCCATATTCTCAATATGTATAATCATAACTGTCATATCGTGGGAGTCTGCTCTTCATTCATCCTTATGTAAGATTCAAGTAATTCATGTAATTTTAACAATGCAAAGGTAACTCGATGTGTTTTATTTCCTTGAAATATTGCAAATGAGTTAAAACCACAATTTATAAGTTGCCCTTCAGTTTATAAAATTGTTAACTTGAAAACGTCATTTTTCAATTAATTTTTCAGAGATAAGATATTTGTACATTTTTTTAAGAACCACGTTTTACTTAACCAAGTTTATGACTTATCTTTTATGTTACAAAAAGCTCTGAAATTGTTCTAACTGATAAATGCGAGTTGCATGACTTTATGTAGAGATTAATCGTATTCTATATTCATATAAACTCTTATCGTTTTCTTTTCAGTCCCACGTAAACTGTTGATTGTTCGATTAAGTGATACTGAAAGCATCATTCATAAATATGTCTGTCTAGTAATACACTGCCCTCCTATGTAACCTTTTGATCTTATATATGGATTTTCTTTAATATGTGTGTGTGTGTTTCCTGACATAAATCAAATAATTATAACACCTTGTTCCATATATTAGATAAAAACTCGTGTTATCAAATGACAGTCGGTTACGTTTCGCCATTTCGAATATAAATGTGCTCCTTGATTGATATTATCAGTTAAACTTGTGAAATAAGAGAAGATATACTGCTTACTTATTTGTGTGGATGAATGCTAATAAAAGGTTTGCGTCATACAAAATATGTTTGCAAATGGAGTTTACTTATCATAATAATAAATACAATGACAAGATAATGTGAACTGTTTTGATATGTAACCGAATGTGTTTAACAACGTGACTTGTCACTTTTACAACATACTTTTATACTTGGATATGTTTGATACTAAAGTCAGGCAGGCCATTTGAATTTTCAGCTAAATGCAAGGCTCATCTGCGAGATTGGCAATTTGGTTGCATGTTATATACTTGCTGTTTAAAATCATTTTCGAATTACACAGAGTACTACGGTGGCACAAAGGTGACATGTGTGTTTTTATCTATCTCTTGGCCACGAGATACTATGTCGTGGCCACGAGTTACTATGTAGATGACATCTAATAATTTCGAGGTCATTGGGTCAAAAATCAGGGTCACAGTGACGCTAAATGTAAAATTATTGACCAGTCAATAAGTTGTATAATTGGCTCGTTTACAGGCTGGAGAAATAGGGGCATCCTTGTACTATAGCACATGTCTAGTTAAGTAGGAAAATTCATAGAATTAGTGTAATCTGATTGGTTATTTATCTCGTGGCCACGACTTAGCTATCTCGTGGTCGCGATTTAGTAACTCGTGGCCACGACATAGTATCTCGTGGCCACGACTTAGCTATCTCGTGGCCACGACTTAGTAACTCGTGGCCACGACATAGTATCTCGTGGCCACGACTTAGCTATCTCGTGGCCACGACTTAGTAACTCGTGGCCACGACTTAGTATCTCGTGGCCACGACTTAGTAACTCGTGGCCACGACATAGTATCTCGTGGCCACGACTTAGCTATCTCGTGGCCACGACTTAGTAACTCGTGGCCACGACATAGTATCTCGTGGCCACGACTTAGCTATCTCGTGGCCACGACTTAGTAACTCGTGGCCACGACATAGTATCTCGTGGCCACGACTTAGCTATCTCGTGGCCACGACTTAGTAACTCGTGGCCACGACATAGAAACTCGTGGCCACGACATAGTATCTCGTGGCCACGAGATAAATAAAAACACACACATGTCACCTTGTGCCACCGTACAGTACGTATGCATGTATGTTCATTCATGTAATTAGTTAATGAAGTTCTAAAGTCACCAATAACCTTTCAATTTTAACTCGCTTAAGCGTTGCTTACGCAAGTTGATGTGAGTAAAGAATTTATATTAACACCGGTTTTGCTGTAATTACAAAAACAAAAGTAATTTATGTACTGTCTGTAGGTGTGAGAAACTTGTTTACAGACGTTTAATTCTTTAAGCATTTTATTTTGTTTGAATAATTGATTTGAACTGTTTTATAGGCAGCAGAAAATATGTTTATTTTGCTAATTAATCTGTATTGCTATCTAGTTTTTTTCTAGTAATTTAAAAAAAACATATCGTTACATATCGAATATATAGCACAGATATGGATGACATGTTTTTATACTGATTTTCTTTGATTTCCTTTATTAATAATTGAAGACATCTCGAGCAGTATCATTATGTATAATCAATGTTTATAGTAAATCGATTCGTTAGTTTGAAACATCAAAGAATATTTCATAATAATTAGCAGGCAGGAAGCGATCATCATCTATTTTAAAAGCAATCATGTTGATTATTTAGTCAAAACATCACTCAAAGAACAAACATTTATTTTACTGATGATTACGTTTTAATCAAATGTCAAAGTGCACTTTTCAATCAAAAGAGAAGTTAAGTTACATATACTCGAAACATTAATATTTTAATATCCGGCTGTTTATCTATGTGAAACGATGAGCATAATTGTGGGAAAATAACATGAAAACATATTTTCATACGTCCAACACATACATGTACACAAGCACAACTTTATGTCAACCTATATTTTGTCACATCGCATAAATCAGTAACATTACTTTTTACAAGTTTTTGGTGTTCATACAATCATACAAACGTTTTCCTCCTATGTATTAATCAAAACTCTGAAAACAATTTGACAAATAATAAGTGTCATAACAATGATCATCATTGTTGTCGTCCACTTTTCTTGTTTCTCACAATTCTATGGCCTCCCAAACTTTTGTCATCTAGTGTGACATTGAAATATTGACAAACGTATATGGAAAAAAAGTAAGTCTAAAATAATTGCAACTGTAGGGATCTCACCACAGAGCTATCTTATGTAGACAATCACTTGACCGACTGCTATTGCGGGTGTGGAGACGACCTGTACTTTCAGCTCGTTTGCCTTTATATACTCCACATTAATTCTTGTTAACTACACGGTCACAAGCTAAGTGGAACCCAATATTGAAATGAGCGCACAAATGTATGTCGACAAATTAGACTATATCTTAATACGATTTTATCTTGAACTTCCTTCCTTATATTCTTCCTCGTTATAAAATGCACTCGGTTCCCAGTAGGCCTCAAAAGCTAATTAACAATCCCTGCTTACAAATACAAACACGTTTTCTGATATTTCCGACAAGCACCTTGACTGATCAACATCTTGTCCTTCCTAAGAAACGTGTTTTAATTTTTTTATCTTGTAGAAGTTTTATCTATTAACAATGAGTTTTTATGTACATTTAAGATATTAACCAAAATATATCTTAATTGTTTCAATGAACAGCTGTTTTGATTCATTTCAATGTTATCGTTAAATGCGTAAATACGTTATTAAAATAACTATTCAGGGCAGTGAAATCTTAAAGGGGGATTCGTTTAATATAGTATAGTATAGTATGGTCTGGTATGGCATAGTATATAGTATAGTATAGCATAGCATATAGTTAAGCATATAGTATATAATATTTTAGCATATAGAATAGAATAGTATAGCATGGCATAGCATAGCATAGCATAGCATAGTATATAGAATAGAATAGCATAGCATATAGTATAATAAAGTATAACATACAGTATAGTATAGCATAGCATAAAATTCTATATAACATAGCATATAATATATCATAGTATAGAATATAGATTAGCAGACCATATAGCATAGCATTTAGCATATCATACAGCATAGCATATCATATAACATAGCTAATAGCATAACATAAAGCATAGCTTATAGCATAGCATATAGCATAGCTTATAGCATAACATATAGTATATCATATTACATAGCATATAGTATAGTATACAGCATAATATATAGCATAATATATAGCATAGCAGATAGCATGGCATATAGCAAAGGATATAGAATAAGATAAAGCATAGAATATCATTATATAGCATAGCATATATCATAGCATATAGTATATCATAGCTTAGCATAGCATATATTTTAGTTAAGTTATTATACTGAGGCCCACATGGAAGATCGGGAAACCGAATGTGTAAGCCTCGTTAAATAAAGTCACTTACTTACTTACTTACTTACTTAAAGTCGTTACTTACTTAAGAATAGCAAAGCCTAGCATAATAAAGCATATCATATAGTATAGCATAGCAGATAATATATCATAGCATTGCATAGCAAATATTAAAGTATAGCATGGCATAACATAGCATAGAATAGCATATAGCATAGCAAAGTATATAGTATAGTATAGCATAGCATATAGAATGGGATAGAATATAGCATATTATAGCATAAAGCATAACATATGGCATAGCATAGCATATAGTATAGCATATAGTTTAGCATAGTATATCATATAGTAAAGAATATAGTTTAGCATATCATAGCATATAGTAAAGCATAGTATATCATATAGCATAGCATAGCATAGCATAGCATAACATAACATAACATAACATAACATAACATTACATAGTGTTAAGTTAATATAAGTCTACAGATTGTCAAAGCAATGATAAATGATTAGTTATCAACAAATCGCAAAGACAGTTTTAGCAGCAAAATGTGCAAGTAGGCCCGAGGTAATAAAATACGATGATGTTCAAACAAGACAATTGCTATTTCATTTATCATTTGCAGATTTAGATATTTACGCATACTGAGCACTTTTATATTAAAATTGTATAATACAATTTATGACAAAGATTTAAGATACCGAATTAACAATATGTCCCCATCCAGCCGTTATACAATAAATGATAATTATGTAATAACACTTACGTCTTTTATGTAAGAAATATGATGCCCTTAGAATTTTTCTTTTGTAAATCTTCATAACATTTATGGAAAAAAATTATTTTAAGTTTTGAATTTGAAGCAGCAACACAAATTAAATTTAGATAGAGCCATTCTTTTCTTGTGGTATTTTATATAGAAATAGTCGAGGAATCTATATAAAATATCAGTGACGATGACATTTTATTCCATTTTATTATCTCAAAATATGAGCAATAAAAAACATAAGAAGCAGGAGTATTACAAGAATAAACATAACTGGAGCAACAACACTAAAAATGTTGAACGCCAAGTTATTCGTCTCAGGATCATCATCCCTTGTCTTTGTCAAATTCATTGTTTCCTCACAAATTAAAATGTAGTTAAGTAGTAGACGCATATTTAACTTATATTCCTTCAGAGAATTGTAACACTACTTCTTCCCATCTTGTTTATCAGCAAGAAATGTTAGCAATATTCCTGTTTTAATGAACTTTCACATGCGTTTCAATGAAATATTTTTTATAGTTGTGTTGTATTTCTAAGCTTTCTTCTAGTATATCACCTGTAATTCAGGTCTCAGATAATGAGAATATAATATGTTATAGTAAATAAACATTTTTTCATATCGCATGTGTGTTTATTACAGCACAATCATTGTCAATGTAAAACTGCATTCAAAGAGCATTATTTAAGATTTTGTTCTTTATAAAGAACACTTGAAAAACCTTTCACAGCATTTGATATATTTGCTAAATAATTCTCATATTAAACATAGCACAATAATATTGAAATAAAAAAAACTGTAGAGATATAAAAATAGTTAAAATCTATTTTGATGATTTTCTTGTTTGCTGTCTTTTTTCTCTTTTATCGATTTTAAAATCTAATAAATGAGCGTAAAAATAAATGAACAAATTATAGCACTTTGAAAATAATCCATGTATTTAAGTACGTATGTAGTTAACTCGTACACGCGTATTTAAATTATATATTGTAAAAACTATATGTACCCATTCTGATATGCAAATGTAAATTGTAGCACTTGTCTCTTCCTAATGCAACGAATTTCAGATTTTCTTTTAAATTATTTAAATCTTCTTTTTCAAGTTTCCAAAATTGTTAGAAGTGTTTCTTTTGTAAGTTACGATTCACTGGCTTCTGAGATAATTAAAATGCCTTTCATAGCAAATGGAAATTCTTTCATGCCACCTTCGTGTTCGTTTGAACAAAGTTGAATATATAAAACAGTATTCCAAGAAGAAAAACTTTGAATAAATTCAAAGACATTAAATACCTTTTAAAAAGTTGTTATAGGATTTTTAATATTTAACATGGATATCTAATATTTATTTTCAAAATCTAAAACACTGTCGAGTACTAACTAAGTACCTTAAATTTCTCTTAGTCTGTGCGTTAACATTTAATCGTTTAGGACATAACACAATATTGCACTTTAAATATGTTCTGTATATTTACAGCTTAAAACTTTAAAACATCTGTTTTAGAAAAGGGTTTTGTACATTCCATCTAGAAAATTACTTTTTCCAATATGTATAATAATATCCAAACTTTGAAAATATTCCAGGTGATTTCATATAGTTTCGATCAAAACGTTTCAAAGCAAGCGTTTACAAAGTACTGAAGAAACTGTAGACCAGAAGATAAACGTTATCAACACTTAACAGCAGTATATAACACAAGCGAAGAAATTTCTTGTTTGTTTTACAATAAATACTCACATTGTCCAATACCAATCGTTTTTTCTGACAGCGTCACCTTTTGAATTTGATTTAAAGAGAGTATTTATCAAACAAATATATCGGAAACAGGGTGTGATATTAACAGCTTCCTTGTAAGTTGTAAGGAAATTATAGAGCAAAAATCTAGAATGCAATCATGTTTAGTACAGTAACTCATAAAAATTGTATGACATTATCAAAATCTAAAAACAGAAATAACAAATGTCTCTTTAATATGAAATGGAAATATTTGTTTTAATATATTTTTATATACAGTAACTTCAACATCAAAATGGGCATTATGTAATACGTTTTTAAGTTATTTCTGAAACCTAAGTGTTACATATACAATTGCACTATATACGTACACGGATATGTATAATTATTATGATTTAGCAATTAAACATTTTTTGCCAAAGTTGGCCTGGTACATATAAAAGATAAAATATATCGAATGATTTAAACATTGCAAAATCCATGTCATAAACTTTTCTATCATTATACTTATATAAAGTTATGGTAACTATGTTTAAAACTGAAAATCGAGATAATTCTATTAATGTCTTATTCAAACAATTGTTTTGAAAATACATTAATGAAATTTGAAAATAGAAAAAAAACGGAATCCCTAAAGAACGCCGAAAACGGCAAAATTTGAAACATTGCAAGCTCGGTTTGATCTGTAGTGGTTAATGCAAGCTACAGTCTATATTAGCAGATGTGCTCATATGGAGGCTATCATGGAACTTTGGTTTATACAGAAATTATTTTAGTTCGATTGTGTTGGAAGCTATAAGCATTAAGGCACACTTTCGTATCCGTTCCCAACCAGTACTGTGCAATGAGTGAAAAGTTTCTTGCCAATGGAAACAACGATTTGCCCCTGATGGGGTTTAAACCAATGCTGCTACCGATCATTAGATTACTAGTCCGATGCGTTAACCACTCCGCCATGCCGCCACTTTCAATGTGCCATTTAGTGGCATTACATGAAAACCGTAAAGATAAAACATTATAAAATTATTGAAATGAGACACGATGGTTGTAATTAATCTTTAACGAACAAAATGTGACGTTTGATTCAAGGCATGTTAACATTTTCTTAATGAATTTAGTCGTATCTTATTGTTGACGTGTTTTAGAATTTGTATGTGATTTATCATTTATTTTTTTCTAGAATTCTTTTAAATTTCACCAATTTGAAGTTAACTTAGAATTATAAAATGTATTTAGGAACAATATGAACCATATTGTAATGGAAATAGGAAAATATGTTAAATGCTTGTGAGATCTACCTGTACTGTCCAGTATTCCGTGATAAATATAAAAGGGGATTAAGTTTTGATTTATCAAACTTATGATAGATATTTATCTAAAATGAGATAAATGCCTGATTTTGAGAGGGAAAGTGCAAGCACTTAAAAGTAATGTATTTTTGCAGCCTCTACATACATTGGACGAAAATATTATTTGCAAAGAAAAACTTAAAGTTGTATAGACAAGATTCAGTTATTATTCGCAAGTTTTCATATAGCTTTATTAAAGATTCTTTTCTATTGTATTTGAAATATGAAATTCTATCATACCCTATAAACTGTTGTATAAATAAAGTTATATTTGTTTGCCGAACATTCTTTTTAAAAGCACTTAAAGATTTACGCTTGATATTTTTTTACGTTTGACTTATTATTTCTAAGTTATTTAAAACAAAGTGTAATTGTATTATACACCTACGTAAGGCAACATTTAGTACATAACATATTTTACAGAAATACAGAACTATAAAGTATAATCATAACAATAAAATGCAATTCATGCTTATGATTTATTGTTCGATCAAAAACAGGTGCACATTTTTTAAATATGTAACATATTTATCGCAATCGTCAACACCTTTAATCGGCTACTGAAAGAAACGAACGTCATCTGGTTAGTGCAATCATATTGATTTATTGATATTTGTTTTATAAGAATAATTGCTCGCATACCTTTCTTTGCATTGCAATATGACTCAAAGTATGTCCTAGAATGTAGTAAAAGATACTTTAAAGGTCATCACGTAATCAAAATGCGAATGGGTGTGACGTAATACGGATATTGAACTCTTTTATATTGCATTATATGAATCATATTCAGAAATGCGTATTAACAAATCGGATGCTATTAAATATTGTTAAATTAATTAAAAATACAGTTGAGACAAAAATCAAACCAAAGCAATACACTAAAAATGTACCAACTAAATCAAAAGCTTCTATTTGCTGGTTAATTAAAGTAATGACGATGCAGCATTTAGTACATTTTTTGACAGTGAATAGCTATATTCGCATTTGTAATTAACAACAAAAGAATCTATTGAGCTTAATGCATTCTTATAGAAATCGTAGCAGTATATTTCGATATGTATTTAGTCTTTTATATCTTATAGGTTAATGTGAACACAAATATTAAGCCATCCTTAATACATTTTTAACTGTTGATTTAATCTATAATTCAAAGTCAGGATCTAACAACTTTCGTTTCTTAACAGGATTATCTAAACATTCAACATCAAAATGAAACATAATGTGAAACATTATTGAGTTCTATGATTATAACATTCAATTATAGATATAAATAGATGAATGGCCGGTTGTGTTCAATATTTTTTTTTTAAATATGAATAATCGTTGTGATTTAAATAAAATTTCTGATTTGTTACATGCTTTTTGCGTTGTTCAACATTTCAAATGTATAACAGTACTGACTTTCATTTTAGAATGGTAAGAAAATATAAAATCTGTTAAAAGCGGTCTTTTATTGTATGAGACCGCTTGAACAGTCATTGACCGGTCAATGAACTGTTAGTTTTGGCTGAATTATATTTACATTGTAAGAAACTGTCAATTGCATGCCAAAACGTAGAGTTGTTAAATGTGCATTGACATTATAAAATATGATATATTTTTGTGGGATTGATATAAACATAATTTGTAAAAGCCAACCACAGCCGCTTGATGATTCTTTTTAAAAGCAAACATATTTACAAGACGTTGTTTTTCCTGACATATTAATTGTCTAAAACAGAAATGGTTTAAAGTTTGTTAGAAGGCATTTTTACGAAAACCGAATACAGGAATGGAGTTTCTCTTCAAATATATTATTTTTGAATTACTCTTGAATAAAATAGGATACTGTTACAATAAAAACGTTTAATATTATGTCGCAATGAATAAACGGAACAAAAATCAGATTTTCAAGAACGAGCGCATACATTTAGATATACTCCACCCTTACATTTCTTCTGAAAACATATATAACATCAGTCTCACACATGTACATTAGAAACTAAAATTCAAGATAAAATAGACGTTATTCTGATGATACAAAACACTTTTCAAAACGATTTTTAGAGATACATTTCTAGCAAATAATTGTTAGTGCAATACACGGTTTAACATAGCACTCATTCATTTCTTAGAAAATCAGCCCCTATTCAAACTATTCATTAAAGAAAGGAAATAGATTTTTGAAGTTGGCTTAAATGATCTACCAGCAATGGTTTAGAAATTGAAACTTATGTTCACGCTGAATATGTTCCGAGAATAACATTTTTACAACTTATATGACATATGTTGAATACTGTTTTGTAATAGTGCATGGGTGGATATAAACAAGCATGTTGCAATTTTTCTTATATTTGGGTTAAATGAAACTGCTTCCCTAGCCTAATAGCGATCACGTGGATCCACGTATTCCCGTTATTTACTTTCATAACTTTCTCACACGAAAGGTGAATTGCAAACAGATTCTGTTCTGTCATTGTTGTGTCTTTATATAATTTTAAATCAAATAAAAATCAACTCTCATAGTAAAAGAAAATTTACAGTTCACTGTGCAAGACCATTATGCTTAAGCATAAAAGAGCAACATTTCTACCAACTATATTCAAAATGTCCTTAGGAAACGTATGACAAACATAATTACACATAGATACTTCGTGTTGGCGATTGTACTTGTCAATGAACTAAATAATGATTAATGAGTACACAATGTTATTTGAAGGTTTATATAACTAAAGGTATCTTCGTATCCCATTACAATTAGCTATTCCCCTGAATACGACAGACTAAGATTCTGTTTTAAGATTTGATTCTATTTGTAGTGAACGATATGCTATATATAAGACATTTGTCTAGACTAATCACTTATTTCAAAGACTGAATCTTATCAAGATTGAAAGGAATGAATGAAATTAGAAAACCAGTTGTTGAAAATAAGATAATGTTCATACAAAACATGCTATCTAATCTTTGTCAATTTAAATATATATTCATGTTATGTCTTGAATTAAGATTTTTGAAAGATAAGAATACACCTGACACAAAAAACAAATACTGCTTATCGTCGCTTAAATGACAGCATGATTGCAACATATTTATTTATTATTTTACTGCAACTGTCCAGCAATATTAGAGCAAAGGTTGTAAGTGTTGTTATAATTAAATTAAATTAAATAAAAGAAACAGCGTATGATATTCTTCAGTATTTAAGAATTGTGACCATTTAAAGAAATTGCAACTACTGTGATTTTTATTTTTGTTAACTATTGAAAACATACTGTTTGTCAAAGCTGTGAAAGTATTTTAAAGCCAGTGAAACATTACAAACAGTACATTTACTCTGGAAAACTGTTTAATGTCATACTATTTTAAAAATGGATGTCCAAATAAATGTGTTGTTAGTTATTTGTTGTTTTTCGGCGTTTGCAGTGACATCTCCGTGTTGAAATAAGCACTAGGGTACAACGCCAATCATTCGCCTAAAAACAAAGAAATCAACATTTAACCATTTATGTTTGTCGCAAAGCAATTAAAATCATCATTTTTATATATTTATTCGCTGATTAAATGTTTTCACAAAAAAATCAAAACATTTGTCTGTTATATTTATACATCTATGTATCTAAGTATACTACCTTAATGCTAATATCGCGTACATTTAATACATTCGTAATGAATTTTAATAAATGTAATATTCATGAGCGGCCATGTGATTCGCCTGATAAGAACAAAATTAATTAATTTGAAAATTGCATCGTTTTGAACTATGAATTGGTTTTGTATTGCTTTTCTAAACTTACCTGCGCGCCTAGGCTTCCGTATTAATACATGAATGAACATTTAATCGTCCAGTAAAATAGTTGTACCTTTTTTACTTTTACCGTAAATTTCAATGATTCTAAACAAAGGTGACTAAATGATGTGTTATTGCATTTAGTCATGCAATGAAAAAGTTTATTAATTAATCATTAAATACTATATTTTTCATTTAGGTGTTTTACACTTAACTCGGTTTCTTTGACATCATTTTAATCAGACATTCCGAAAATTACTTCGCTCTCTGCACTTATAATAGTAAAGAATTATAAAAGATGTGTTAAGTAAATTGCATACTTATTGAAAGCTTAATAAACGGATCAGACAACGTTAAACTCATGCCATAAATTGTATCTCACATATGTTCAACTCAATCAGGGTGAGTATGATTAATTAGAAAAATTTAAAGTAATATACATATTCTTATATTTCTTTTATGCAACATTTCAGTCTCAGATATTTAACTTTTAAAGCATCCATATATCATTATTTTCTTTTGAAGTTTCTGTTTATAAACAAGATCTATTACAACAAATGCTTCACATGTAATGTAAGTTTTAAGATTATCATTATTATTTTGGCTCTTTGTTCCTTACACGAAGCTATCTATTTATATGTATCTGCTAAATATAGCAGCTACCACTTCTCTATGTTTCCGATATATTTGTTCGATAGATACTCTCTTTAAATCAATTCAAAAAGTGACATTGACAGAAATAATGATTTGGCTTGTTAGAACTCATTGCAAAGTAAACAAGAAATTTCTCTTGTGTTGTGTAGTGCTGTACAAATTTGATAGCGATTTTCGTCTGGCCTATGAATTGTTCAATATGCTGTTATCGCTGGCAGTGAAACGTTTTGCTTGAATCTGATATAAAGTCAGCTGGAATATTTTCAAATAAATTCTATGTAACGTTCAGCTGAATAACAATAATAAGTTTTGATATTTTAATACATTTCATAAAAAGTGAATATCTATGAGGAATTTGACGGAACATTTTACTAAACGGTTGATTTTATATGAACGTGTGAAATACACGGATTACTTTCAAAGTAATTAGATTATAAAATCGATGAAAAAGAGACAAACGGATAGCAAAGAAGAAAATAATCAAAATAGATTTTAACTGTTTTATATCTTTACAGTATGTTATATTTGAAGATTATAGTGCGATGTTAAATATGAGAATCAGTTAGCAAATATATCATATGCTGTGAAATGTTTCTGAAGTGTTCTTAATAAAGAACAAAACCTTAAATAATGCTCTTTGAATGCAGTTTTACATTGACACAGGTTGTTCTGCAATGAACAAACAGGCGGTATGAAATAATGTTCATTTGCTAAAACATTTATTCTCATTATTTGAGACGACAGTAACAGGTGATATACAAAAAGATAGCTTAGAAATACAACACTAACATGAATAATAATTGATTGAAAACATGTGAAAGTTTATTGAAAAAAAAACGGAATATTGCTAACATTTTTGCTGATAATCAGAATGGGTAGAGGTAGTGTCACAATCGTCAAAAGGAATATAATTTAAATATGCGTCTACTACTTAACTACATTCTAATTTGTGAGGAAACTATGAATTTGACAAAGACACCGGGTGAAGATCCTGAGACGAATAACTTGGCGTTCAACATTTTCAGTGTCGTTGCTCCAGTTATGTTTATTCTTGTAATACTCCTGCTTCTTATGTTTTTCATTGCTCATATATTGAGATAATAATATATGCCGTTTTCTTTCTTGATTGCTATTTTATTCAGCAGTTATATTTATTTAAACTTTAAGTCTAGATTCTGTTAAGGTACTTATCTAAATGTAACTTATTAATAAGCAAGTCATTTCTTAAAATTTAAAAAATATGTGTATTTTTAGATGAATGATTTGTGTATTTTTTAACAATTACACATCTTTGAACGGGACATAGCGTTCATTCAATATCTGAAATATAGGTCATGGACAACTTGGATATAAAATTAACTAAATGCCACGTTCTTGGTGTTTTTTTTTTCAATTCCCGGTAATTCCGTTATTATATAAATACTCTGAATGGGCAAGTATTAAAATAATATATCAAATAACAAGTTTATCTACTTGAATTTTATTGTATTTTATTGCGTAAAGCTTTCTTGATTTCACTGATAAACTGGTATTTAACCAGACACTTCTCTTTGCAATACAAATCTGTAAATTTCACTTAATATTAGACCTAAATGAAAACATTTCCCTGCGACAGTTAATAGGCAGTAATCATCTTAATTAATAACGTATGTACGCACTAAAAAACAATGAATTTCAACAGCTGCTCATAATTACAACTGAGATATTTCTAATTGGTTGTGACAAATGTACATAATATATATTCACATTATCATACTTATTCATGAGAGTAAACAATTTGAATAGTCAAAAGTGTTTGATAACAAAACACTAGAATAATTTTACTTTGAGGTTTGCTCATTATTTTGTTCATTTTTCTTTTCAAGGCCAAGATGTTAATCAGTCAATGTTTTTCTTGGAAACATCAGGATAAAAATGTGTTTGTTTGGCAGGGAATGCCAATTTGTTCTTGAAGCTATGATTTGATTTTTGCACACAACAAAATGTTTGTATGACAATTCTAAAGCTTAACATTTTTCAAAATATCGGAATTACGGAAAGTATTCATGTACTCGAATAAGTTCGTTTGAATATAAAGTCTGAATTATCTTTCGATAAATAGGTGCTGGCTCTTCAACAGTCTGGATGCTTGTTGAATTTGCGGTAACTATAACGTAAATAAGCATTGATACAAATGGAAGTATTTAATATGGTAATTGAACTTATGTATATCATTTGTATATCTCAGATTCACAAGACGTCAAAAGGTTCAATTTTAAACTCATTAAATTTGTGTATATGCCAACAACTTATACTTTTCTCAATTTGATTCTTGAAAGAGTGTAAGATGAATGGTTCTTTTAAAAAAAATACACTACTTAACAATTCCAAATATTCTTTTTTTGGCTTATTTAACATAAAACGTTTGCATAAGATTTGTTCAAAATGAAATTGAAAAGACAGCAAAAAAAATGTTTATACTCTAAATACATGCAATTATCATCGTTTTAAACCAAAAGTAAATTGTTGTGAACGTTCAGTCGACAGTTCCTTTTGAAGGAAAGTACTTCGCAATAGTATATTCTGTATAAATGTTTTGTAATTTGTAGAAGGAATGCTCGATTTATGACATCAATTTGATTGCTTTGAGAAAAGATAACTTTATTCCGCTTGCTAATTAGTATAAAAAATCTTTGATAATTTCAAGGATTTGATATACGAGAATCATTCATTATTTATGGTGATACTGCTTCAGTTGTCATTACTTTACGAACATCAAAGAGAAGCAGTATAAAATCATTGTATCAATATCCATGTCCTATACATCAAATATATAACCTTATTTATCTTCATCATGTTCGTTATCATAAAACAAGTAGGGTAAGTATATTAATTAACAATTTGGTAAAATGAGTCTGCTTTTTGAAATGAAAAATATAGATTAAAGCGATATTCAATATCATTCTTTGAATAAGCATTAAAAGAGTGTCACAAAAAACAGTAAATATGATATACAAGATCAACAAGGAAAGGTGGCGTTCAATGAACGCAACCCCCATGTGACCCAGCAACAAGAACCAATGGCAAGGAGCCTAGGCGGACCCCAAACAAAAACAGGACAGGGCAAAGACAGAGCACGGCCAGGTTAATCATTAAATGATAAATAATTTGTAACTCATTAGGAATTCAAAGAAAATAATAATAGGTCCACAAAGGGGAAGGGGACAGGAGACCGGGGGAAGGGGGGGGGTTTAATCAAAGAAATAAAAACTAGAGGCAATGGGGAAGATACTTACCGTAGACGAGAAAACAACAAGGGACACAAGCAAAAGTGTCAACAAAACAGTATGAAACAACATAGACATACATCTGAGGAACACAGTGGGGCGCCGCCTTGGAACGGTCAGCAGCATAAAATGACTGCTGGGGAGTTTAAACCGGTTAATGGTGCACCAAACCTCGCTCTTAGCCCCACCATGTTCCTATATACGAGACAGTGTAAATAAAATGAATCCCCGCCAAGTGAAATTCTAACATAGATTAGATAAAATAGATAAATACAGAATCCCTAAAGAAAGCCCAACACGGCAAAATTGAACATGTTGCAGGCTCGGTTTGATTGAGCCTGTACATGGACGGTACTGGAAAGTGCAAGTTACCGTCCACGCCCCCTAGCACCGGCTTAAGCAGAATTCAACATTTAAACATGAAATAGTAAAATTTTGAATTTAGAAATATCCGCAGATGTGTTCATACGGCGGTTATCATGGAACCTTCAATGTGACACTTCCGTGCCATTCCATGAAAAGCGGCGTATGGTCCCCAAGTAATAAAAAGCGTGTGCCCTAAACGAGAAAACAATGGGCGGAACTAAATAAAATGGAATTTTGAAAGGAGATCAGAGGTTATGAAGCCTGCGTATCACAGATAAGACGTCAAAAGACAAATTTTAAAAGCAGGCAACATATCGTTTAACATATTTGTAACCAGTTGTCATGGTTACAAAAGGTTAAATAAGTAAAACACTAAAATGATCATGTAGGAATATATAAAAGTGAACCCAATGACCATAACAAAAGTACTGAATGTCCGAAAGGAAGACAGAGCAACAAGAAAATCACCTACAAGGGCCCGACGAAGCAAGGCAGAAGACGAACATTAAGACAATTCAGTCCCAGAGGGCTTTACGAACTATCCATCATAGAGTCTCCCACTTGTTCCGTCAGATGTAATCAAAAGAGGAAACCTTGGTGTCCAACTGTAAAAGGGTTGAACACTAAACATGCAGTATGTCTTAAAATAGTAGGGTCATAACCTCTTTTAATAAAACGTTTAATGATTTTAGTAAAAACAGCAGAAAAATTACCATGACCCAAAATCTTACGAAGTTTGTAAATCACATCATTTTATGATTTATCGAATTTCAAAAACACAATGAGTTCAGACTTGTTAGGTGTAACTGCATATTGACATAAATAATCCGTGAGAAAACAATGTAACCTAACTATAATAGTAGGTTACAGTACAACAGTGGTTTATTGTACGGAAAATATGCGTAGACTCTTGAATTGCTCAGACAAAAAAGCTGCGTTAGTCTATTACGCGGGTTATAGGTGTTCGAGTCCATGTTTGATTGGTATATGAAGTCTCAATTGGTAAATATCAAGAATGATTAAAAGTTCGTATGTTCGATTGCCAGGAAGACATTTTGATATAATGTGAACGTATCAAATATTTCTAATCAAATGTCAATATAATTGTACAGTGTGCAACTGAATCTTTGTATTTTGTTTTGCTTATTTATTTCTAGTCTTTTATAAATAAATGTATATAAATGGTTGTTTTCTAAAACGTATCTTAAACTTCTTAAAACGCATTGATTCATTTGAAAATTATGAAGACATGAATACATTCAGTTTAATTAATCTTACAACATAAATGGTAAAATAAAACAATAATACTTTTTTAAGCAAATATACCAGGGAAGTACAATTTATCATAAAATATGTTATAACCGAGAACAGGTAGAATAATAATACTCGTCACTTATCATATTACATAAATGTGTTTATAAGATAAACAGAATTGTGCATCATTCCAAACTTCAAAGGCGGTTTCATACTAAATAAGGGTTGTTTTTGTAGTCAATAGTTTTATTGTTTTGAAGTGCTTACATGTTATTTAAAATTGAAATAGGTTATGCATTTTATTATTTATCATACCAGAAATCTCATGTTACCGAAAATATCGATTGTAAAATTTCAAAGAATATCCTCGGATAAAACAATGGATATCTTTGAATGTTGGCACAATGCTTGTTCTTAGCTCGTGTCAATAAGCCAGGGTTGTAAATCAACTATTCTAAATCTGTATAATTTGTCACGTATTGTATTTACCGACGCACATTTATGTTGATTATAAAAATTCAATTTTATATAAAGATATCGAAAGAAATATTCTAAAATTTGATTTAGGTTAGATTACAAAGCACACAAATTTCAAGCTGACTGCCTCAAATCGTTTATCTTTTCAGTGTTTCTGCACTGTTATGTCAAATGTTAATTCTGCCATCATACTAAAACAGTTTGGAGAAAGTAATTAAATGTTTTTATAGATATATTGCGATACATCGTATATAAATAATTACCTAAGATGTTTTATTTTTTCACCATTTTCTTGCTTCAAACTTTGAAAATGAATATGTAATTTCTGTAGAAAGCAGACCAATATGCGTTAAATTTATGATAATTTATTTATTAAATTATTTTCTACATGATTGTTAATCTTTTGAATTATTGCTATGAAAATATTTTTCCCTGATGTTGGAAAAAGATTATGCTTTATATATTTAGTTGTAAGTTATCGAACCATTCATATGATCCGTATTATATACATATACATATAGACATTTAAAATACAAATCGAACATTTTTGTATTCAGGAACGTGATTGGAACGGAAGTCTTATAACATTATGTTCCTTTTTATTGTGTTTTATGATGACCTGTTACAAACGGGCAAATTAATTAAAAGTGAATAAGTTTATCTTGACAAAATGTTTTTCAATAAAATAGAAAGAAAAGTTTTTTAACTCTATTCAACAAAGACCATATCACATGGTACAATAGACAAGTAAATGCAGTCAATATATACACAATAGTAAATTCAATGTCATGGAAGAAGAAATAAATAACCAACACAGAAAGACACTAAAATATCATTTTGTGTTTTATAACGGTTAATCATTGGCAACGCGATGTTAAAGGCAAACTGTCCTTTTTTGCAAATATCTGCAAATCTTTAGTATTGGAAAGAAATTGAGTGCATAAAAATTCCAGGGATACTTCATTCGTTTCAATATTTGCTGAAATTTATATACACAGTTTAGGTCTCAATTGGTAAATATCAAGAATGATTAAAAGTTCGTATGTTCGATTGCCAGGAAGACATTTTGACATAATGTAAACATATCAAATATTTCTAATCTAATGTCAATATAATTGTACAGTGTGCAACCGAATCTTTGTATTTTGTTTTGCTTATTTATTTCTTGTCTTTTATAAATACATGTATATAAATGGTTGTTTTCTAAAACGTTTCTTAAACTTCTTAAAACGCATTGATTCATTTGAAAATTATGAAGACATGAATACATTCAGTTTAATTAATCTTACAACATAAATGGTAAAAAAAAACAATAATACTTTTTTAAGCAAATATACCAGGGAAGTACAATTTATCATAAAATATGTTATAACCGAGAACAGGTAGAATAATAATACTCGTCACTTATCATATTACATAAATGTGTTTATAAGATAAACAGAAATGTGCATCATTCCAAACTTCAAAGGTGGTTTCATACTTAATAAGGGTCGTTTTTTTAGTCAATAGTTTTATTGTTTTGAAGTGCTTACATGTTATTTAAAATTGAAATAGGTTATGCATTTTATTATTTATTATACCAGAAATCTCATGTTACCGAAAATATCGATTGTAAAATTTCAAAGAATATCTTCGGATAAAACAATGGATATCTTTGAATGTTGGCACAATGCTTGTTCTTAGCTCGTGTCGATAAGCCAGGGTTGTAAATCAACTCCTCTAAATCTGTATAATTTGTCACGTATTGTATTTACCGACGCACATTTATGTTGATTATAAAAATTCAATTTTATATTTTATATAAAGATATCGAAAGAAATATTCTAAAATTTGATTTAGGTTAGATTACAAAGCACACAAATTTCAAACTGACTGCCTCAAATTGTTTATCTTTTCAGTGTTTCTGCACTGTTAATATGTCAAATGTTAATTCTGCCATCATACTAAAACAGTTTGGAGAAAGTAATTAAATGTTTTTATAGATATATTGCGATACATCGTATATAAATAATTACCTAAGATGTTTTATTTTTCAACCATTTTCTTGCTTCAAACTTTGAAAATGAATATGTAATTTCTGTAGAAAGCAGACCAATATGCGTTAAATTTATGATAATTTATTTATTAAATTATTTTCCTCATGATTGTTTATCTTTTGAATTATTGCTATGAAAATATTTTTCCCTGGTGTTGGAAAAAGATTATGCTTAATGTATTTAGTTGTAAAGTTATCGAACCATTCATATGATCCGTATTATATACATATACATATATACATTTAAAATACAAATCGAACATTTTTGTATTCTGAAACGTGATTGGAACAGAAGTCTTATAAAATTATGTTCCTTTTTATTGTGTTTTATAATGACCCGTTACAAACGGGCAAATTAATTAAAAGCGAATAAGTTTATCTTGACAAAATGTTTTTCTAAAAACAGAAAGAAAAGTTTTTTAACTCTATTCAGTAAAGACCATATCACATGGTACAATAGACAAGTAAATTCTGTTAAATATATACACAATAGTAAATTTAATGTCATGGAAGAAGAAATAAATAACCCACACAGAAAGACACTAAAATATTATTTTGTGTTTTATAACGGTTAATCATTGGCAACGCGATGTTAAAGGCAACCTGTCCTTTTTTTTTGCAAATATCTGCAAATCTTTAGTATTGGAAAGAAACTGAGTTCATAAAAATTCCAGGGATACTTCATTCGTTTCAATATTTGCTGAAATTTATATACACAGTTTAGGTCTCCTTGCATACAGTCAGCAGCCGTACATGTTGAAACAGATAAATACATGTACATGGATTTACATCGTTTGTTATAGAAATTATGTCTGAATTTGATAATTTCAACGTTTCTAGGTTATGGCTCGACATTTATAACCGAAGATAATAACATTTTAATTACTTGTATTTTTTACCTAATTGATAATATAAGTATCATATTAACATGAATCTAGTAATGGAACTACTAGACAAACAAAAACATATACAACAATAATGGTTATTTCTAAACAGGGTTGAACAACAATTTTTTTGTTAAACTCGTTTTTAAGTCATAATTCAATATTATAAATCTAACTCACATGATATTGTTGTAGTTATAACAGTGAAGTTAAATACAAAACGGAACATAGTGTTAGTGATACATTCCACCTCCAGCAGGGCTTCAATTTAGTAACATAATAATATAGTAAATAGACTATTATATTCGTGTCGGTTCTAACTTATCTTATGTCCCAGGTTAGAGCTGTAATGATATCAATCCGCGAATGCACTCAACCTGGCACAATATTATTTTTTGTCGGCTAGCCGAAACAAATGATTATTGAAATTATAAGCCATCAAGCGCTAATACATGCATTAAAAATGATTTAACAGGGTCGTCTATATGCACATTTTTGAAAAAATACTTTGCTTTATACCAGAAATCTCTTAGATAGATAATATTTACTTCGACACCGCTTCTGGCGTAAACAAAATAAAACGAATGGTAGTAACTTTAGCAAATCAGCGATCAAATTATCAAATCATTTACATACAGGCGAACGAAATTAATACATGACCTTTTTAAATAAAGGAAAACATACATTGCAGACCGGCAGCCAAACATATTTTCAAGACAAGGTATAATCTATATGTTTCAGGACTTTACACCTCCTGGACGTTTCGGTCCTGAAAGTTTCAACCTCATTTTTTTAACCACCTTTTTTCAATTTGATAAATATATATAATAAATACCATGCATTATGGGTTATAATATATTCTAACATGACCCGCATTTACCCTATTGAACATAGAAGAACAGAAAGTGTGTGTTATTATGCAACAGATGCACAGTTTGACATTCTATATTTAGACATGTGACGTAATCATTATACACGTGACGTTACCACTAAAAATCTGACACGCTGAAAATAAGTACGGAAACAAATCAGGCGCAAATTTGCTTAACTATCAAGTACGGCAACATTTATTTGTTGATGATGTGTTAGAATCGAAATAATATATCCAAATCAGTGATTTTATCGCTTGATAACATCACTATTTGTCGTTCAAATGTGCATCATTATATCACTCGGGCTACACCCTCGTGATATAATTCCTCGCATCCGAACTCCAAACAGTGATGTTATTGAGCGATAAAATCACTGTTTGGGATATATTATTTCTTAAATATATATAATATAAAACATACTTGCCAACACGATTGATATAAAAAAGCTTTTCGGTGATATAACATATAATGAAATTTCCCAGGGAAAATAAATATTAATTTGATTTTTTATATGAGTTCTGAAAAAATTATCAGCTGTAAAACTACATGCATATATTTATTCTTTTTTTTATCAAAAAATTAAATTCCATAAAAAGATATTGATAAAATATGTTTTAATATAACAGATAAGAACGATTATAGAAGTGTGAAAAGCCTAATGAAATGTTAAGGAATTAAAGTGTTATATTAAGAATAAACTTCTATTTTTGGTCCGAAACTGTAAGCGAGAAAAAAATGAGGAAAATGGAGAAACTTGTCAACCTGAAATGCACCGCGATCCATAAGTGCCAGGAGGGGAGGAGTGTTGGACTCCAATAATTTGTGAATCATGTGTTAACTGTAAAGTATATGGATTTACCAAAAGAGCAGCGCATCAGGAAATATGTTTCATAGTATTGAAATTGAAATTTATTGACATTTTATGCTCTATATGTTATAATATGCTATATTATTATTAAGGAACATTAAATGCCTAATACAAGTTCGTTTTTTGTTACTGTCACAAGTTAAAAAAGAAAGGTGCTGCTTCACCAGGACTTTAACCCGGGACCCTTGGAATACCATTCCGCCACTCAACCGACTGAACTATATTGTATTAGGCTGCTTACGCATCATCTCCCTATATAGTGAACAGTTCGGAACCATTACATATTCCCCTGCTTTATTGAAATTAGTCCTTGAATGGGTACAGTGAACAATGTGAAATAGGACTTTGAGTTTTATACCATCCATCACAGTCCCCTTTGGAATAGGTGATGGTATGAAACTTCAAGGCCAATTTCACATTGTTTTATTACTTACTGTTGGGAGTCAAATGTCAAAGGGTGAGAAAAATATGCAGGCCTGACTGGGACTTGAGCCCAGGGACCCCTTGAATACAGTGTCGAAGCTGACTACCGGCTAAGCAATCAGTCTGCTTGCACATCTTCTTCCCCTCAATAGTGAACAGTTCTGAGCTGTAAAAATGAAAAAATCAGTTTTACAGTATCTTTTTTGTGATTCCATATACCATGCAAGTAATGGTCCCCTGACGGGGAAGGGAACACTTCCTTACTGATTAGTGGATCTGAACCCCTCTGTCTGCATTATAGGACATTTGTCACTACCTTTTTTATTTTTCAATGAAATTTGGTGGTTTTTTTTTCCATATCAATCAAACAGATGTAATTGTTACTCAATATTATAGTAATATGTTGCCTTACTAACTTGGTTTCATTTCCTAGGAGGTTATAATAAGGTAAAAAATTACCCCCCATTTTTCTAAAGATGTAATGTATTTTTGCTTGAACAAATAGGCATCATAGAAAATTTACCCTATCTTTCTTCATTGTCAATATAATTCAATGGGGTTTTCTTATTTTAGTCAATTAGATGTAGTAGTTTACTTGATAGTATAACATTATTTGGCTTTACTTACTTTGTTTCAGTGACCAGAAGGTTTATACCTTTTGGTAAAACTTACCCAAATTTTCAATGATTTAGTGTGGTAAAGTTATTTAATAAGGCATTATAGAAAATTAGCCATTATTTCTTAATTTTCAATGAAAATTTGTTTCTTTTTCTATATAAGTCAATTTGATGTAAGTATAACTTAATATAATAATACTATGTTGCTTATATAACTTGATTCATTTACCATTGAGGTTATAATCAGGTAGTATTACTCCCATTTTTAATGAATTAGTGTGTAAGCTTGTATAGTTTTACATCATAGGAAAATAAGCCATAATTTTCTGAATATTCAATGTAATTTATTGAGATATTCTTATTTTAATCAATTAGATATGCTTGTTAATTAATATAAATAGATTTATGTTGCACTTTATAATTCTGTTTCATTTCCTAGGCTGTTATAATAAGGTAAAAATCCCCATTTTGTAGTGAATTGGTGTTTCTATCTTAAGACAGTAAGGTATCTTAGGAAATTTGCAATAACTCTTATATTTTGTAATGAAATTTGGTGGGACTTCCTTACTTTAGTCAATTAGATATGTTTGCTAATTAATATGATAGATTAATGTTCCTCTTATAGCTTTGTTTAATTTCCAAGGCTCTTATAATTAGGTAAAATTTTCATATTTTGTAGTGATTTAGTGCATTATCTTGGACATTTAGGCATCTAAGGTCGAGATTTGCCATAATTCTCATATTTTGTAATGAAATTTGTTAGGACTACCTTATTTTAGTCAATTAGATATGTTTGTTAATTAATTTGATAGATTTATGTTATATAAAAAAAATTCTGTTTCATTTCCTAAGAGGTTAAGTTTTAAGGTAAAATTACCCGGTGTATCAACATTTTATGTGGCACTGCTTTCTTTAATAGTTGGGGGTCCACATAGAATTTACTATAACATTTATATTTTTCATGGACAATTATTTGAAATCTTCTTTTTAAGTCATATTATTAAAGCTTTAATTAATAAAGTTTATTTGGATTGAGTTATCAATTACATTTACCTTTTTCATATGGATCCTTGTATTATGCTCTTTTTAATGAACTGAACCTACCTATGAAGCATTAAAATTGATAATTGTAGGAAAAATTAAAAATTACAATCAATTGAAATTGTACAGGTCCCAAAAGATATATTAGTATGCAAAATTGGGTTTTGTAAATTTATATAAATACATAGGTGATATTTAAGTATATTATAGTTAGAAATTTTATCAGTTATGAGGTTTAATAACTTACTTGAAGGAAGTTAAACAAGTGACTTGGGACCTACAGCATACCTATCTAAAAATCTTCAAAGAATCATATGGTTTTATATGGAAAGGTTTATATACTTTTAAGTTAGCAAAGGGCGACACAGGCTCATCTCGGGTATCTCAAAGGGGTATTATGTTAAGTAATGATTTACGGATTGATAAACCTTAAAAGTGATTTTAGATAAAAAAGAAAAAAAAAAATCAAGAAAGCTATATATGTTTATCAAAGTGGGTTATATTATGGACCTCATATAAGATTAAGATATATTTGAGCCGCGTCACGATAAAACCAACATAATGGGTTTACGACCAGCATGGATCCAGACCAGCCTGCGCATCTGTTCGCTATCAGTGTTATACGGTTTTGTGAGTGAACAGTTAAAGCCCAGGCCACATACAAAATAGTAGTCTATGCCTTGATTTTAGGGGAATTTTTGTAAAGGGTGGCTTAGCCTGTCTGTTGTGATTACATGGTCTAAAAAGTACAACATGGTATATATTTAGCCACCATAGAATTTTTTATCTAGAAAAAAATCTAGCTATTTTTTATTTTGTACAAAAATATAGAAAATAATACAATGTACAATGGTATAATTATTAAAATGTTCACTATACATGTACAAATAATGTAACTATTAACAAATGTCGGTACAGCTGCGGTACGGTATTTAGAGGGTCACGGGTTCGAGTCCATGTCAGGATGCACTTTTTTCTCACCCTGTGACTGACATACAATGATACATTTGTATAGCCCAGCTAGAAATTAATTCACAATGCTAAGTAACCCTGGGAAATTCGAAAAAATATTTGCATACACAGTAGGTTTATAACTATTCAGTATTTAAAAAAGTAAAACGTGTAAGCGGGCCCCGAATAGCTCAGAGGAACTCAAGAGCCGCGGAATCGTATTCCGAGTGTCAGGGGTTTCGAGTCCCTGCCAGGGCTGTTACATATCAATATAAATCTGTCAAGAAAAATACGAAGGAACTGTCTAAAATAATTATCACCCTAAATAGTATTCGGATAGAATTAAAATTAGATAAAAGATTAAATTCGGACAGTCTTTGATGAAAAGTCAGAAGATGAACTTGTAAAGGGGGCGGGGCCCCGGTGCTAGTCTGATTACCATCATTTGATGTCTGACGAACTTCATATCTAATATACATTGGTACGCATATAAACACCTGTTTGCTGAATTGAATATCAAAATGAATATCAAAATGTTGCAATTAATTAGTAATTATATCTTATGCGTATGTAAAATAGGATTAAAACTAATTAATCTTCGGCGTAAAGCATGTAGAAATCTGACCAGTATTCACCGCGAGGTCACAAACTTTCAAACTTTAATGTAAATATCACAATAATACTTCTTTATATAATATTTCTATTTTTTGACAGGGACACAGAACATCTCTTACATGTTTAAGAAACAACAAATTTACATAATATATCTAAGATATTCTTTTACTTCTCAATAGTAAGTTAACAGACGCAAAACGCTTAGACGAACGCAGACGCACGCTAAACGTTTCTGAGAATAAGAAACGCACGCTTTCAGACGCACGATAAACGAAACACGATACACGGAAAACGATAAACGTTAAACGCTTGTAAACGATGCACGCTTGAGAAAGCGTTTCAGCAAACGCACGTTGCACGCTATACGCACGCACGTTACACGAAAAACGGACGCACGAAAAACGCTATTTTTGACAACCGAAACGTTCACCCTACTGTATTTGCATTTGTATTGCACTGGAACCGTGTTTGAAATAATACTCAATTTCGAAGTACAAAATCATAATATAAGTCATAATATAACATAGCATTACAGAAAACCAAGTAATGCAGCTGTTTTTAAAAAAATAATAAATGTCACCAACAATAATTTAAAAGCGCTTGATTTATTAATATCATATTTATAAGACAATGATTCTATGACGTAGATTCCTTTCTAAATAGATTTCTTTGTTTCTGCCAATGTTTTATTTTGCTCGACAAATTTGTTCATTTGACGGCAGACTGTCAAACTGATTATATATTAATAGATTAATAGCGTGTAGATGCTGGTATTATACATTGCTTCCGTTTTTACACGATACGTGAGCAATAGCACATATATTCACTTTGGAATCCCTTAATGAACGGTTTGTGTCCTCTATTTGTCAAAGTTATTTCTTATAATCTAAATATAGTCATTAATAAGGAGACCGTGATTTATTCCAAGTAGATGTGCTGTATCATATAGTAAGCATAAACAGTATATGTCAGACACCAGGTCAGCTTAATGTGGAGATATGTTCTCTTAATATTGAGTTTTGTCTTATTTGTATCATGATAAATAAAGATACACTATTGAATCTCTTACAATTAAGTAAAATAAAGCATTACATATTATATCCTTGGGAGTTAATTACCTCCTAAATTCCCGTAAGTTGTTTTTAACACGTAAAGTCGACCCTTAAAAGTATAATGTCTCTAAACAAACATTCAACTCGTTTATATATTGTTTCTCTTAATTTAATGGCTTTTATGGCCAAACAATACAATATACATTCAAAACACATTTAACATTTCAACAAATAACTGATAATCTTAAAGATGACATATCCTTTAAATTGTTGTAGTTTCTTAAATGTCTTTTTCGGCTGCTATTTTGAAATACTAAAACATCCGACCAATACTCCTTTAACCAAGTTTATTTTTTCATTTTTCTATCTTAAATAATCAAAATAAACACCGATTCATCATAACAAAACCATAAATTTGATTCATGATCTTAGCTTTAGCTTTGTGTTTCTCTCGGGATGAAATATATAATCGGATTAACTAATTTCCCTTGTACATAATAACAAACGACATGTACAGCATGCAGTTCTGTCGTTCATAACTATATCTGTTTACAAATGGAAACATTACGACAAGTAACAAAATGTCAAAAACTTATAAAATATACTTTTCCCCCAAATATATGGAGTCTGATATCTATAAATCAGAACTGGTCTTAATACATTCTTTTTGTGACATTATTGCTAAATTATCACACTGTCTAGCACTTTGTCTGCAGATTATACAAAAGGGGGAAGGTTTGAAAAAATGGGGGTTGCCAGATATTTTCCCAAAATTTTTTGTTTAAATTTTTAAAATTCAAACTATATTTTTAGATTTTTTTAAAATTGCTGATTACAAACAAATAAATTCAATAAACCCTTTTTTGAAATTTGAAACATCCTTTTGAAAAAGAAAGCTTGTGTTTTAGCCACGCACTTTGTGTTTTTTGCCCAGCTTTTTTATTGGATTTTCCGCCCTTTGATAATTTTTTGTATGCCTTTTTTTGATGAAGATATTGAATATTTTAAAATTTATTTAATAATGCCAAGTTATAGATAAACGAAAAAATTCTTATAAAATTTAAAATCAAAATTTGGAAAATTTGTACATTCATTTTACTGAAAATTATTTTTAAAAAATAAAAAATTTTTTGGGAAACCCTTTCCCCAAGCAAATTTGATAATTTTAACCAGTTCAAAACGAATATTGATTAGGTCAAACAGCCTGCAACATTAAACGTGTTATACCGTTAATGAATTTCTATGATTTCGAACTATGAAATTCAATGACCCTACTTTCCCACTCCTATACCGTTACACGTTCCCCGACACAACTCATTGACGTAAAAGAATAGATTATGTAAACGCGGGCGTAAACTTTTCATTGCCAATACATCAGCTGAAAATTGTGAAATTGCAACATAAAATGTGTATTTAACTGTCGGAAGGTGCAGGAGAAGTAATTTCAGATGATTTACATTTTTACCCTTGAAGCTCATTTCATATGAAAAAGTAAAAAAAAATATATATTTAAAGCTGTTGAATTACACCGGTATTTTATTTTGGTTAACCGCTTTATTTAGCTTTTGATATTTTATTTTGTTTATGTTGAAATATAACTTAACCTAAACTAAGATATTTATTTTAAAATATATCATATACAATGTACCTATTTTTGATAGAGCTATTGACAAGTAGAATAATTAAAATGGCATTTGATTGAAATGTTGTTACTGAAATAGATTTCTAGTAAGGCTTATTTCTATGGTCTTCAAATAATTTATTAATAACTATATCAACATTTTTTATGATTATGTTATAAAACACCAGACATGCTTTCCTGTTCCATCACCTTAAACAGCAAAAACTTAGAGTCGACTTCAAACAAAGCTTGATCCTTTAAATAATTGTTATACATGTATTCTTTTTTCGTTTTGTAGACATTCTAACAAGTTTTCACACTGACCTTGTCACGTTGAAGTTCAAGTCCTCTGTTCATTGTGTTCAGATATATTTTTGTTACTTTTTCTTGTAAAACATCTAGCTTACATGAATGTCAACATCTAAAATATATAAAAAAAACGCGCCGATTGGGTCAATTCTTTTTGAAAGAAAATTTGCATCTAATACCGAGTTTTACTTTATATAATATATGTGCTGATGTTTGCCAAATTAATGTTTTACTGACGACACACTATAACAAGAATATGTATTATCAAGGCTACAATTTGAGCCATAAAAATACCGAAAATTATTTTCAGAAACAATCTCGCCGAGGAAACACATACGTATTTTCACTGTTATTCTTAGAAATGAATTTGCTAAAGAAATGAACTTTCTGACAGTTCAATTACTTGACATATCATCTATATTACGCAATATAGGATGATAAGAATTATTTCCATTCCATTCTGTCACGACTGCCCTTATCAACATACGGTAGTATTGACTTCATTGTTTATTCACAAAAATATGGATCAATAATCTTACACATTTCTGAACTCTACTTCGAGTTTGGGTGATATTTAGTAAGTTTGTTGTAAGTTCATCCGCTAAAGAATAACTATTGTATATATGCAATGATTTGAACACATTAAGAATTGCTTACAAAAAATAAACAATCAAAGATAATCGATTTTTGTGCAGCAAAAAAATAAATGAAATGTGATCTGAAATTTCTACGTTATTTTTCATTAATTGTGTTTTGACCATTTTGTTTGATTTTGGTTTTCTCTTTTTGTGCTGGGTGGGGAGTCGGAGGGCTGATGCTGCATTTTGTGAAGATTGTTGTTCATGCATTCTCTAAACGTTTTTTCATTCTTTTTCTAAAACAAATTAAATATGGTTTGAAATGGAATTCAGCATATAAAGCGAAATTTCTTACAAGGATTTCTGAAATAGATTTGTTAAATATAAAAGCAAACTCTGCAAACAGCCAGTTGTATAAATAAATCATAAATCATATACCACAGTAAGTAAGTTAGACTATAAATGACATTTGAAATGTTCTCTCGGGAGATGTTTACTTGATGTTAATGTCAAAATCGCTGTATTCTCAATCTGTGTATACATAATAACTGACATATCGTGGGAGTCTGCTCTTCATTACAACTTGAATTTCTTCCTTATGTAAGTTTCAAGTAATTTCATATAATTTAAACAATACAAAGGTAACTCAATGTGTTGTATTTCCTTGAAATATTGCAAATGATCTTCTGAGTTAAAACCATAAGTTGTCCTTCAGTTTATAAAATAACTAACTTGAAAACGTCATTTTTCAGATAAGATATTTGTACATTTTTTTAAGAACCACGTTTTACTTAACAAATGTTATGATTTATCTTTTATGTTACATAAAGCAACTCATGAATGCGAGTTGCATGGCTTTATGTAGAGATTAATCGTATTCTATATTCAAGTAAGTTCTTATCGTTTTCTCTTCAGTGCCATGTAATCTGTTGATTGTTCGATTAATTGGTACTGAAAGCATCATACATAAATATGTCTGTCTAATAATACACTGCCCTCCTATTTAACCTTTTGATCCTATATATGGGTTTTCTTTAATATTTGTGTGTGTGTTTCTTGACATAAATCAAATAATTATAACATCTTGTTCCATATATTAGATAAAAACTTGTGCTCGGTTACGTTTTAACTCTCCATTTCGAATATAAGTGTACTCCTTTATTGATATTATCAGTTAAATTTGTGAAATAAGAGAAGATATACTGCCTACTTATTCGTGTGGATAAATGCTAATAAAAGGTTTGCGTCATACAAAATATGTTTGCAAATGGAGTTTACTTATCATAATAATAAATACAATGACAAGATAATGTGAACTGTTTTGATATGTAACCGATTGTGTTTAACAACACGATTTGTCACTTTTACAAAAGACTTTTATACTTGGATATGTTTGGCAGACCATTTGAATTTTCTGCTAAGTGCAAGGTTCATCTGCGAGATTGGCAATTTCAACTTTCAATTTTAACTCGCTTAAGCGTTGCTTATGCAAGTTGATGTGAATAACGAATTTGTTTTAACACCGGTTTTGCTGTAATTACAAAAACAAAAGTAATTTATTTACTGTCTGTATGTGTGAGAAACTTGTTTACAGACGTATAATTCTTCAAGCATCGTATTTTGTTTGAATAATAGATTTGAACTGTTTTATAGGTAGCAGAAAATATGTTTATTTTGCTAATTAATCTGTATTGCTATCTAATTTATTTTCTAGTAATCTAAAAGAAACATATCGTTGTATATCAAATATATAGCACAGATATAGATGACATGTTTTTTTTAATACTGGTATTCTTTGATTTCCTTTGATTGGAGACATCTCGAGCAGTATCATTATTTATAATCAATCTTTAAAGTAAATCGATTCGTTTGAAACATCAAAGACTATTTCATAATAATTAGCAGGAAGATAGCAATTGTCATCTATTTTAAAAGCAATCATGTTGATAATTTAGTCAAAGCATCACTCAAAGAACAAACATTTATTTTATTGATGTTTACGTTTTTATCAAAAGTCAAAGTGCACTTTTCAATCAAAAGAGAAGTTAAGTTTCATTAACTCAAAGTAAACATTTTATCCAGCTGTTTTTTTAAGTGAAACGATGAGCGTGATTGTGGGAAAATGAAATAACATGTTTTCATACGTCCAATACGTACGTGTACACAAGTTTACGAAAAATGTGAGGGGTGAGCACAACTTTATGTCAACCTATATCTAAGCATCTTAAATTCCACCAGGCAATGAACTTTAGGATTATACATAGCTTAAATGAGATTGTGCATATTGTCTTGCATTTTCGCCTATAAAGAGTCTTTGAAAGATAATGAGGTACATTTAGGTACTAGAAAACTGTTCCATTGTATGGCACTTTTTTGTATTTTTACAGATGAGAACGTTTTATGGTGTTATATTATAAATATAATACTCAAATGAAGATTTATCAAAACTGTAAGTTCCAAAAAGCATTATTTGTAAAGATATAACCGAATTTACATTTCATTTTAATAAAGGGAGGTTATTAGAAATTTATTTTCTATAAAGTCTAAAAGTAAGTCAATTTTTTAATAAAATGAATGCATATATTTTAATGATTACATTTAATGTGGCCAAATATTTGCAGTACATATTTTACATGTTCTACGATGTTTGGAAATTGTTTTTGAATTATATACATATATTAAATTTCACTTAAATGTAGTTACAACCTTAATTACAACATACAGGATCTTTAAAACTCTGAAAACAATTTGACAAATAATTAGTGTCATGAAAAATGATCATTATTGCTGTCGCCCTACTTTTCTTGTTTATCACAATTGAATGGCCTTCCAAACTGTTGTAGTGTGACATAAACAAATTGGCAAATGTATATGGAAAAATGTCGGTTTTCAACAATGGCAACTGTAGGGATCGAACCACAGAGCTATCTTGTGTAGACAATCACTTGACCGACTGCTATTGCGGATATAGACAACATATACTTTCAGCTCGTTTGACTTTATATACTCCACATTAAGTCTCGTTAACTACACGGACACAAGCTAAGTGTGACCCAATATTGAAGTGAGCGCTCAAATACTTACATTTACCCTTTTATGAACTTTATCAAATACATAAAGATAGTCCCTAGATACGATTTTATCTCGAATTTCCCTCTTACATTCTTCCTCTTTTAAAAAAGCACTCGGATCCCTGTAATAAATCAAGTAGGCCTCAAGAGCTAATTAACATTCCCTTCTTACAAATACAAACACGTTTTCGGATATTTCCGACAAGCACATTGACAGATTAACATGTTGTCCTTGGAAATAAAGATGGGTAAACATCAAACGAAAAATAGTCTACTTTCTTTTTTATCTGTCGGCAGTTAGAAATTATATATATCAACAATCATTTTTTATGTACATCTAACATATAAACCAAAATATTCTTATCATAAAAAATGTTTCAATGAACAGCTGTTTTGATTCATTTCAATATTACCGTTGAATGCGTAAATACGTAATTATTAACAACGATTAATGCCCATTAAATCTTGAAGGGGGATTATGTTAATATAATGTAATATATACTATAATATAATATAATAATATACGACTAGCAATGTTCAATGACTGGTAATCAATAAAGTTCAAAGACAGTTTTAGCAATAAGGCCTGGTGTTATTAATACAATGATATCAAAACAAGACAAATGCCTATTAATTTATCATTTGCAGATTAAGATATATACGCATACTGTGTAGTTCCATATTAAAATTATTATTATACCTTTTATGACGCAAATGTAAAATACCACAATATGTTCCCATCCAGTCGATATACAATAAATAATACGTTATTACACTTACTTTTTTATGTAAGAAAGGTATGCCCTTTGAATGTTCATTTTTAAATCTTCATAACATTTTTTTTATGAAAATGTTGATTTATTTGAAGTTCTAAATTTAAAACAGCAAGAACATTTCAAATTTAGATATGGCAACGCTGTGCTTATGAGGTAAATCATACGGAAATTATCAAGGAATTTATATGAAATAGCAGTAAAAATTTCATTTTATTTCATTTTATTATCTCAATATATGAGCAATGAAAAACATAAGAAGCAGGAGTATTACAAGAATAAACATAACTGGAGCAACAACACTGAAAATGTTGAACGCCAAGTTATTCGTCTCAGGATCGTCATCCGGTGTCTTTGTCAAATTCATGTTTTCCTCACAAATAAGAATGTAGTTAAGAAGTACACGCATATTTAACTTATATTCCTCTAGAAAACTGTAACACTGGTATCCATTCTTATCTTTAAATGTATATTCTAGCACATTTTCTGTCTTTTTCAACGGATTTCAGATTTCTTTCTTTGAAATATTCTTTTGCAAGTTTCCTGAATTGTTTGAAGTCTTTCTTTTGTAGGTTACAATTCACTGGCTTCTGAAATAATTAAACTGCCTTTCATAGCAAATAAAAATTCTGTCGTGCCACCTTCTTGTTCGTTTAAACGAAGTTGTATATAAAACTGTATTTCAAGAAGAAACACTTTGACCTCTAACGTCAAAAACATTACATAATTGATGATTGTCCATATTAAACATGGATATTGCATATTTATTTTCAAAAGTCTAAAACATAGTCGAGAACTTGAAACGTACCTTGAATTTCTCTTTGTCTTTGCGTCAAAAATAACTCGTTCAAGACATAACACAATATTGAACTTTAAATATGTTCTGTGTATTTAAAACTTAAAACTTTAAATTCATCTGTTTGAGAAACGGTTTTTGTACATTCCATCTAGAAAAAAAAAGTTTTCCAATATGTTTTATGATATCCAAGCTTTGAAAAAATTCCAGGTGATATCATATAGTTTTGATCAAAACGTTTCATAGCAAGCGTGATCAAAATACTGAACAAACTGTTAACCAGAAGATAAACGTTATCAACTTTTAACAGCAGTATATAACACAAGCGAAGAAAACTCTTAATTGTTTTACAATAAATACTCACATTGTCCAAGACCAATCGTTATTTCTGACAGCGTCACCTTTTGAATTTGATTTAAAGAGAGTATTTATCAAACAAATATATCGGAAACAGAGTGTGAGAGAAGCTTCCATAATAAGCAGATAAATAAACAGCGTCTTGTAAGTTGTAAGGAAATTATAGACCAAAAATCTAGAATGCAAGCATGTTTGGTACAGTAACTCATAAACCTATTAATTATCTGTCGTAATGACATTATCAAAATCTAAAAAACTAGAAATAACCAATGTCTCTTTAATATAAAATGGTAAACATTTGTTTTAATATTTTTATATGCAGTAACTATAACATCAAAATGGGCATTATAATTATAATACATTTTAAGTTATATCTAAAATCTAAGTGTTACATATACAATTGTGCCATATACGTACACGTATTTGATGTTGTAGCAAATAAACGTTTTTGCCAAAATTGGCCTGACACATATAAGAGACAAAATATATTGGATGATTTAAACATTGCCAAATCCATGTCATAAATATTTCTATGATTATACTTATATAAAGGTATTGTAACTATATTCTGTTTAAAACTGAAAATCGAAATGATTTTATTAAAGTCTTACTCAAACAATTGTTCTGAAAATACATTAAGGAAATCGGGAAATAGAAAAAAGAACGCCGAAAACGGCAAAATTGGAAACGTTGCAGGCTCGGTGTGATTAAGCCGGATAATATGTAGGGGTTAATGCAAGCTACAGTCCACATCAGCAGATGTGCTCATATGGAAGCTATTATGGAACTTTGGTGTATACAGAACTTATTTTAGTTCGATTGTATAGGAGGCTATAACCTAATAGACACACTTTGGAAGCCGTTCCTGGAACCAACCAGTACTGAGCACTGACTGTAGAGTTTCTTGCTCAAGGAAACAACGACTTGCCCCTAACGGGGTTTGAACCTATGCGGCTAGCGATCATTAGATAACTAGTCCGATGCGTTAACCACTCGGCCATGCGCCACTTTCAATGTGCCACTTAGTGCCATTACATGACAACCGTAAAGAAAGAACATTGTATATTTATTGAAATATGACACGATGGTTGTAATTAATTCTTAACGAACACAATGTGATGTTTGATTCAAGGCATGTTAGTATTGAATGTCAGTGCTAGGACTAACATTATCTCTAATAAACAAAACCTATTCGAGTCTGGAATCTTAATTATATTATTTTTGTTTTCATTACTGCATAAGGGTAACCCCTTCGCACGCAGCAAGTTATTGTGCCGCGTATCAGCTGTACAGTATTGTTTTCCCCAATTTTTGTGTACAAATTAATTAAATTTCTCTATCATATAAGATATTTGACCAAACTCATAATGCTTTTGACCTCAACTTCTTTATTCCTTACCATAACATTTGGGTACATTATAAAATCAGTAATTTCTATTTAATGTGCTGTCAGACTATACCATTCCTAATGCTTGAAAGAAGAATTGTAACTGTTCAGTATCAGGTGAAATAAACAATAAGATTTTCTATAGGCAAGATATAAAATGACAAAACTGAAATTATTTGCTATTTACCTTTTTTAAGAGACAGTTATGACGGTAAATATTTAAGGACATATGGATTCACATGGGAAATTATTGAAATAATGTAATGTGTACTTTCTATGTAGTACATTACAGTTCAGTATATTACAGTTCAGTAATTCATTTAAAATAAGCCATGCTATTACTTGAGAACAGCTGCTTTATCAAATTTATATTAGGACAATGGCAACATGCTAGTATAATATATCAACTGATGTACAATTATAAGTAGTATAATGTTAAATGTAATAATTTCATTCTCGGAGAATCTAAATGTAATCTAATGCGATTTAAAAATAATATGGGTGTAAAATCGTTTTAGCCCACTTCAAAAATCTATATCCTTTCTTACTTTGCTCCTTATAATTCTAAAAGCAAGGTAGGACTGGTCTTAAACACTCGTTTATAGAACGGAATCAATGTTCGCTACAATTTTCATAAAATATGACATTGATTTATTAACATTACAAATTTTCTTAATGAATTTAGTCGCATTTTATGAGTGAGGTGTTTTAGAATTTGTATGTGATTTATCATTTATTTTTTACCAGAATAATTTTGAATTTCACCAATGTGAAGTAAACTTAGAATAATAAAATGTATGCAGGTACTATATTATCCATATTGAAATGAAAATAGGAAAATGTGTCAAATGCTTGTGAGATCTACATGTACAGTGTACTAGAATTGTCCAGTATTCACTGATAAATATTGAAGAGAAGTCAGTATTGATTTATCAAACTTAAGACAGATATTTATCTGAAATGGGATAAATGCCTGATTTTGAGAGGGAAAGAGTAATGTATTTTTGCAGCCTCTACATACATTGTTTGCGAAGCAAAACCTAAAGTTGTATAGACAAGATACAGTTATTATTCGCAATTATGTTTACATATCTATTAGAAATATTGTATTTTTTTTCTTGTATTTGAAAATAAATTCTATGATACCCTATAAACTTTCAGATCAATAAAGGTATTATTGTTTGCCGAGCATTCTTTTTAAAAGCACTCGGCGATTAACGCTTGATATTTTTTTAACCTTTGACTTATTATTTCTAAGTTATTCAAAACAAAGTGTAATTGTATTATACACCTACGTAAGGCAAAATTTAGTACATAACATATTTAACAGAAATACAGAACTATAAAGTATAATCATAACGATACAATGCATTTCGTACTTATGATTTATTTTTCGATCAAAAACAGGTGCACATTTTTGAAGTATATAACATATTTAATTCTTGCATATCAGACTGGCGTTTCCGTTACTTTTACCCATGCCAGAAATTTCATCTGGCATAGTGGGTGCCAGATGAGTCGCGTGCTGTACAGTGGCACGCTTTGGATGCTGTAATTTTACCGTTATGAATAAAGTTGTAATTTCATACGCTGTTGTACGAAAATAGTTACGGTTGTAATGACATAAATTCCCATAGAAAATTAAGATAAAGAATTTAAAATATAATGTAATATCTTAAAATATGCAAGAAAAAATAAGCCTCGTTACCGCCCAATTGGCGGGTCACCTCGGGACGGATATTCCGATCCGAACCGCAACATTTGACAGATATTATTATGCTATCTTCAACACCTTTTTATCGGTTACTGAGGGAAACGAACGTCATCTGGTTAGTGCTTTCATATTGATTTATTGATAATTGATTGCTCGCATACATTTCTTTGCATTTCCATAGGATTGAAAGTATGTCCTTGAATGTGGTAAAAGATTCCTTAAATGTCATCACATAATCAAAATGCTAATGGGTGAGACGTAAAACGGAAATTGAACCCTTTTACAGTGAATACATATGAATCATATTCAGAAATGCATATAAGCAAATCGGATGTTATTAAATATTGTTAACAATATGTTTACTTATTAACTACAAAACACAACTAAGACAAAAATCAAACGAAAGCAATACACTGAAATTGTACCAACTAAATCAAAAGATTATATTTTGCTGGTTAATAAAAGTAATGACGATGCAACATTTAGTACATTTTTGACAGTGTATAGCTATATTCGTTTTTGCAATAAACAACAAAATACATTTTTAGCTTTTGATTGAATCTATAATTCAACAACTTATATTTTTAAAAAAGATTATCTAAAAATGACAAAAACATAATCAACATCAAAATGAAACATTATGTTGTAGGGTGTAACTGTTCAATCTTTATTTACATTAAGTTCTATGATTATAACATCCAGGTATAGATATAAATAGATACATGGCCAGTTATGTTTAACGTTAAAAAAATCGTTATGGTTTAAATGAAATTTCTGATTTGTCACATGCTTTTAACGTTGTCGAGCATTTCAAATGAATAACAGTACTGACGGTAAGAAAATAAAAAATGTGTTAAAAGCGGTATTTTATTGTCGGGACGTATGAGACCACTTTGAACTGATAGTTTTGGCTGAATTATATTTACACTGTAAGAAACTGTCAATTGCATGCCAAAAACGTAGCGTTGTTGAATGTGCATTGACATTATAAAATACGATATCTTTTTTGTGGAATTGATATACACATAATTTGTAAAAACCAACCATTGTCGCTTGATGGTTTTTTTCAAGAGCAAACATATTTACAAGTTCTTATTCCTGACCTATTTACAGTCTAATACAGAAATGATTTAAAATTTATGGAAAGTACAAGGTTTTTTTAAAGCAAACCACTGTCGCTTGAATATTGTTTTCAAGAGCAAACATATTTACAAGTTGTTATTCCTGCCTAAGTAATTGTCTAATACAGAATTGATTAAAATTTTGTGGAAAGTAGAATGATTTTTTTACAAAAAATGTTATTATTAAATATATTATTTTTGAGTTACACATAAATAAAACAGGTTCACAGAAAAACGTTTAAAATTATGTCCTATTCAAACGATTCAATAAAGAAAGGATATAGATTTTTGAAGTTGGCTTTAAAGATCTAACAGCAATGGTTTCGAAATTGAAACGTTTGTTCACGCTGAATATGTTCGAGAATGACATTTTTACAACTAAAATTACATATGTTGAATTTAGAATTATACAGCTTTGTAATTGTACATGGGTGGATATATACAAGCATGTTGCGATTGTTCTTATATTTGAGTTAAATGAAGCTGCTTCCCTCGCGTATTAGCGATCACGTGGATCCACGTGTTCCAAGGTATTTACTTTCAAAACTTTCTCACATGAAAGGTGAATTGCAAACATATTCTGTTCTGTCATTGTTGTGTCTTTAATTCTTTTTTAAATCAAATAAAAATCAACTCTCATAGTAAAACAAAATTACAGTTCACAGTGCAGGACCAATATTCTAAAACATAAAAAGAGCAACATTTCTATAAATTATATTCAAAATGTTCTTAGGAAACATATGTCAAACAAAATCACACATAAATACTTCTTATTGGCGATTGTACTTGTCAATGAACTAAATCATGATTAATGAGTACAAAATGTTACTTGACGGTTCCATATTCTTAAAGGTATCTTCGTATCCCATTACGTTTAATTATTCGCCAGAATACGACGGAATAAGATTCTGTTTTAAGATTTTATTCTATTTGTAGCGAAATATTTTCTATATATAAGATTTATGTCTACACTAATCACTTATTTCAAAGCCTGAGTCTTATCAAGATTGAAAGGAATGAATAAAATAAGTAAACCAATTGTTGAAAATAAGATAATGTTCATACAAAGCATGCTCTCTTATCTTCATCAATTTGAATATAAATTTTGTAAATGTCTATAGTTACGATTTTGAACAAATAGAATATACCTGACACAATAAAACAAATACTATCAATCATCGCTTAAATGACAGCAAGTTTGCTACAGATTTATTTATCATTATACTGGAACTGTCCAGCAATATTTAGCAAAGGTTGTAAATGTTGTTATTATTAAGTTAAATTGAGTGTAACAAACTCTATGTGATAATCTTGTGTATTTACGAACTGTGATCGTTTTAAAAAATGAAACTAAGGTGAGTTTTATTTTCGTTAAATATTGTAAACATAATGTTTGTCAAAGCTGTGAAAGTATTTAAACCAATGAAACATTACAAATAGTACATTGACTCTGGTAAAGTTGTGAAATGTCAGATTTTTTTTACAAATTGATGCCAAAATGTGTTGTTAGTTATTTGTTGTTTTTCGGCTTTTACATTGATAGCTCCGTAATGAGACAAACACTAAGGTAATACGCAAATCATTCGCCTAAATAGTCAAATTCAATGTTTAACCATTTATGTTTGTCGTAAAAAAAAACCCGTAAAATCCTCAAATATTTATAATCCTTACACAAAAATCACAAAATTTGTCTGTTATATTTATTCATATATGTATCTAGGTATACTACTTTAATGCTTATATTGCGTACATTACATACATTCGTAATGTATTATAATAATTTTAATATTTATGAGTGGCCCTGTGACTTGCCTGATAAGAACGGAATAAATTAGTTGGAAAAATGCATTGTTTTGAACTATGAATTAGTTTTTTTTATTGCTTTTCTCAAATTATCTGCGCACCTGGGCTTCCGCATTAATTAATGAACGAACATTTAATGAACAATATCTGTACCTCTTCGAGTATAACCGTCAATTTCAATGGTTCTAAAAGTAGGTGACTAATGATATTAGTTTAAACATAGTTTATTTCGAACAAATTCACAATATATATACAGACAATAATGTACACAATACAAACATAATATGCTGAAAAAGGATTGGGTCCGAAAGCTGAGCTTATAAAGGTTGACTAATGATATTAATTGCATTAATTATGCAATGAAAACGTTTTAAATTTTCCAAAAAGATATAAATAAAGATAAATAAATTAATTAATTTCTTGTTTTTAAGTGTGTCCTTGTGCTTACATTTGTAACCCCAAAATCCGTCAATTTAATGTTAATATGTACAAAGGTTTCAGTTCATTTATCAATAAACACTATATTGTTTCATTTAGGTTTTATACGTTTTACTTGGTTTCTTTGACGATATTTTTATCAGACATCCAGAAAATTACTTTGCTCTTCAGTATGTAAAAGGCAAAATCTAGCGTAACTCTGTATTTATGATAGTAAACAATTATTAAAGATGTTTTAAGCAAAATAATAAATATTGAAAGCTTAATGAAACGGATAAGACACCGTTAAACTCATGCCATATACTGTGTCTCACATATGTTCAAGTCAGTCAGGGTGAATATGATGAATTAGATAAAAGTAGAATACATGTTCATATATTTGTATTATGCAAAATTTATGTCTCAGATATTTAACTTTCAAAGCGTTCATATAACATTGTTCTCTTTTGTAGTCTCTGTTTATAAACAAGATGTATGACAACAAATGTTTCAGCTGTAATGCAAATTTAAAGATACATTGTCATTCCTAATAGTTAGATATAAATAATATCATACCATTATTATTGTAGCTCTTATTTCCTTTCACGAAGCTATATATTTATCTGCGAAATATAGAAGCCACCACTTCTGTCTGTTTCCGATATATTTTTTCGATTAATACTCTCTTTAAATCAATTCAAAACATGACATTTACAGAAGTAACGATTTGGCTAGTTAGAACTCATTGCAAAGTAAACAAGAAATTCCTCTTGTGTTGCGTAGTGCTGTTACAATTTGATAACGATTTTCGTCTGGCCGATGATTTGTTCAATGTGCTGTTATCGCTGGCAGGGAAATGTTTTGCTTGAATCTGATATAAAATCACCTGGCATATTTTCAAATAAATTCTATGTAACGTTCAGCTGAATAACAATAATAAGTTATGATACTTTAATACATTTCATAAAAAGTGAATATCTATGGGGAATTTGAAGAAACATTTTCCTGAACGGTTGATTTTATATAAACGTTTTTAATAGTGAAACGGATTATTTTCAAAGAGCTATGTATTAGATTTTAAAATCGACAAAAAAGAGAAAAAGGATAGCAAAGAAGAAAATCACTAAAATTGATTTTAACTATTTTTATATCTCTACAGCTTTTTAATTTAAAGAGTTTTGTGCGATGTTAAATATGAGAATCATTTAGCGAATATATCAAGGGCTGTGACATGTTTCTCAAGTGAACAACTCTTCAATAATTCTCTTTGAATGCAGTTTTACATTGACATTGACTGTGCTGTTATGAACACACAGGCGATATGAAGTAATGTTCATTTGCTATTACATATATTCTTATTATCTGAGACGACAGTAATAGGTGATATACTAAAATATAGCTTAGAAATACAACACAAATATAAAGAAGATTTGGTTTAAAACATGTGAAAGTTCATTAAAAAGAAATATTGCTAACATGTTATGCTAATAATCAGAATGGGTACATGAAGTGTTACAATCATCAAGAGGAATATTAGTTAAATATGCGTCTACTCCTTAACTACATTCTAATATGTGAGGAAACAATGAACTTGACAAAGACACCGGATAAAGATCCTGAGACAAATAATTTGGCGTTTAACATTTTCAGTGTTGTTGCTCCAGTTATGTTTATTCTTGTAATACTCCTGCTTCTTATGTTTTTTATTGCTCATATATTGAGATAATAATATATGACAAAATGTTCTCGGGGTTGCTATGTTATTCAGCAGTTTTATTTATTGTAACTTTTAATCTAGATTATGATAAGGTTTTCATAAATGTACCTCTAAAGCAAATAATTCCTTAAAATTTAAAAAAAACACCATTTTGTATATTTTCATATATTAAATGATTTGTGTACTTTTAACAATTTACACATCTTTGAATCTGACATATTGTTCATTCAATATCTGAAATGTGGGTCATAAAAAATATGAATATAAAAATTACTAAATGCCACGGTTTTTATGTGTTTCCTTCCTCGATTCCATGTGATTCCATTTTTATTTTTATCATATAAAACTCTGAATGAGCAAATATTTGAATAATATATCAAATAACATTTTGATCTACTTGTATTTAATTGTATTGTATTGTATTTCATTACGTAAGGCCTGCTTGATTCCACTTATAAACTGGCATTGGACCTGTCACTTCTCTTTGCAATAAGAATCTGTAAAATTCACTTCATATTATACCTAATTTACAACATTTCCCTTCAACAGTCAATAAACATTAATCTTCTTAATTAATAACGTATTTACTCGCTCAAAAACAATGAATGTCAACAGCTGCTAATTATTACAACTGAGATATTACTAATTGGGTGTGACAAATGTACATAATGTATATTCACATTATTATACTTATTCATAGTAAAGAATTTTAACAGTCGACAGCGTTTGATAAACAATACACTAAAATTATTTTACTGTGAGCTTTGCTCATCATTTTGTTCATTTCTTTTCAAGGCAAAGATGTTAATCAGTCAATATGTCTGTTGAAAACATCAGGATAAAAATGTGTTTACTTGTCAGGGAATGTCAATTTGTTCTTTTAGCTATGATTTGATTTTTGCACACAACAAAATGTTTGTATGACAATTCTAAAGCTTAACATTTTTCAAAATATCGGAATTACGGAAAGTATTCATGTACTCGAATAAGTTTGTAGAAAAGATCGAAGGAAATCATAGAACCTTATTCATTCTCAACATTCATTTGAATATAAAGTCTCAATTATCTTTCGATAAATAGGTGCTGGCTCTTCAACAATTGCGGTAACTAAAACGTAAATAAGCATTGTTACAAATGGACGTATTTGATATGGTAATTGAACTTATGTATATCATTTGTATATCTCAGATTCACAAGACGTCAAAAGGTTCAATTTTTAATTCATTAAATTTGTGTATATGCCAACAACTTATACTTTTCTCAATTTGATTCTTGAAAGAGTGTAAGATGAATGGTTCTTTTAAAAAAATACACTTCTTAACAATTCCAAATATTCTTTTTTGGCTTATTTAACATAAAACGTTTGCATAAGATTTGTTCAAAATGAAATTGAAAAGACAGCGAAAAAAATGTTTATACTCTAAATACATGCAATTATCATCGTTTTAAACCAAAAGTAAATTGTTGTGAACGTTCAGTCGACAGTTCCTTTTGAAGGAAAGTACTTCGCAATAGTATATTCTGTATAAATGTTTTTTAATTTGTAGAAGTAAGTCATCTGACTGTCTAGACGCTTACTCAAATACAGAATTTGTATTGCAACTAGTTGTTGTTTTATATTAAAACAGTTTTAGGTATAGTCATACTCTTATGTAAGAGAAGGAATGGTATAAAGGAAGTAATGCTCTTATTATGACATCAATGTGATTGCTTTGAGAAAAGATAACTTTATTCCGCTTGCTAATTAGTATAAAAAATCTTTGATAATTTCAAGGATTTGATATACGTGAATCATTCATTATTTATGGTGATACTGCTTCAGTTGTCATTAATTTACGAACATCAAAGAGAGTCAGTATAAAATCATTGTATCAATGTCCATGTCCTATACATCAAATATATAACCTTACTTATCTTCATGATGTTCGTTATCACAAAGCAAGTAGGGTAAGTATATTTATCAACAATCTGGTAAAATGAGTCTGCTTTTTGACCAAAAAATATAGATTAAAGCGATATTCAATATCATTCTTTGAATAAGCATTAAAAGAGTGTCAGAAAAGACAGTAAACGCATCATTTTATGATTTTATCGAATTTCAAAAACAAAATGAGTTCAGACTTGTTAGGTAACTGCATATTGACATAAATAATCCGTGAGATAAACAATGTAACCTTACTATAATAGTAGGTTACATAACAACAGTGGTATCCCAGCCAGCAGCACTATATCGGGCCGATATCGGGGGGAAAGCGGTATATCGGCCAAAAGTGCCGATATCAATATGATGTTGATACGACGTCGGCCCGATATTGGTGGATATTGTGTCAATTTAAAACTCATATATTTCTGGTTATGTAAATATGCTACAAAGGATATATAAACAATTCTTTTTGCACAAAGGCACTATTATACAATGTTTTCTTCTTTGCTCGTGCGCATCTCGGTCCGACGTCGGGCCGTTATCGAGGCCAAGATAGACAACTCTGCATGATTTATGAAGTGAATAAAGGTAATGTATAAAAGTTGTTATATGTATCATAATCTAATGTGCAATGGCGAAAAAAAACATGTTTTTTTTTAATATTAAATTCAGGCAATTGAACTTTTCTTATGAATCTTCTCATAAATAAACTTAATTTATTTACTGCTGAAAAATTACATTGCCAATTTGCGCCATTTTCAAGTGTTTTACAAACGAAAGTAATCAGCATTTCTTTTACAGTTTTAGCGGTGAATAATTGTTTTTCCTCAGTAAATTTACTTTACATACTTAAATCAGATATAAACGATCTTCAAACCAAACAGAATCAAAGTAAACAGGTAAATTAAAAAAAGTTACAAGAGGAGTTTTTTCATTGTCATATGTTTTCGCGACAAACATTTTTTGAACAAAAAAGAATGTACATTAATTGAGATGTATTTCTTTATAATAGTTTTTTGTTACATTTATTATTGGTAAATACAATGATTGTAATAACATCTACATTATACTGCTTAACAATCAATTCTTAATACTTGTTATTTGGTGAAAATGCATTATTTTGAAATAGTATCTACTATCTAGATATACATGAAATGAATGACATTTTCATTGCTCAATTACTGATTAAACACAGACAAATTTTATTATTAAACTATTTACACTTACATTTTTTACCCAGGGGTATGTACTCCAGGATAAAGCCCAATTTTATGCCCTTGTAGATTATCTACTGTTACGTTTTTCAACTGAAAGTTGCCGTGTATATTTTCATTGAACATAATTTGAATGCTAACTGTTAAACATCATTGAAAGATGATGTCAAGAGACAAATTATATTGGAAGTCTTACAGAAAGTTAAGATCTAATGTAAAAAACCACTTAAACTCTATTTATAATGAATGTGCTGACAGTTTCCAAGAACAGTTTATGCCAAATATATTTGGAAATTATACTGAAAGAACAGTGTCAGATGTGGTCAATGTCATTCCGATTGATAGCACTGTTGAAATGACAACAGGACTTGATGGCAATACTCATGATGCGTCTTCGAACCAATCTGATGGCACAATTTCTTCAGAAGATGTTTCTATCTCTAGTGATGAATGTTCAGATGATGATGATGATGATATTGATATAGGTTTGTGTGACAATTTGGCTTCATGGGTGAGCAGATTTAACATTTCACACTCTGCCACCCATGATCTTTTGCAAAGTCTTAGAAAATATCACTCATTTCTTCCAAAAGACCCAAGAACACTCTTGAAAACAAAAACAAATTACACAGTTTCGAAAATTTGTGGAGGGTTGTACTACCATTTGGTTTTAGCCACATCTCTAGAAAACATACTTGTTAGAACTCATGTTACATCTCTTGACAATATTAATTTGTTGTCTTTACAAATCAACATTGATGGTCTCCCGCTCTTTAGAAGTTCAAATATACAGTTTTGGCCTATTCTATGCAGGGTTTCAAAACCCTTTATATCCGAGCCATTTGTTATAGGCCTATACTCTGGAGATCAAAAACCCAGTCCCGTAGGTCAGTATCTAAGTGACTTTGTTGCCGAAATGAAGACCTTGCATGAAAATGGTTTACATGTTCTTGAAATGCAAAAGACTTTTAATGTGGAAATATCATCTTTCATATGTGATGCTCCTGCAAGGTCATTTGTGAAGCAAATTAAGGGGCACAGTGGGTATCATGGCTGTGATAAGTGTACACAAAAGGGTTTATGGAAGGGTAAAATGACTTTTCCGGAATTTGACGCACCTCTGAGAACCGATGTTATGTTTGATGAAATGATTGATCCCTCTCATCACCTAGGTCCTTGTCCTTTGCAAGAATTGTCAGTCGGCTTAGTAACTCATTTCCCTTTAGATTACATGCATTTAGTTTGTCTAGGCGTCATGAAACGCTTACTTTTACTATGGCTTCGAGGGCCATTAGAAAGGTCATGTAGAATAGCTTCTACAACTGTGAAAAGAATTTCTGAAAAATTAGCAGACTTGCGATCTTATGTTCCATGTGAATTTTTAAGGAAAGCCAGATTTTTGCATGAAGTTGATAGATGGAAAGCTAGTGAATTTCGACAGTTTTTATTGTATACTGGCCCAGTAGTTTTGCGTGACTGTCTTTCTAGTCCACAGTATCAAAACTTTCTTTTGCTATTTGTTGGGATATACTGTCTTTCAAGTCCTGTATTTTGCAGTACGTACAACAACTATGCAAATGAAATTCTTAGGGTTTTTGTACAAGATTTTGCAAGGTTGTATGGGAATGACATGCTTGTTTACAATGTTCATGGTTTAACACATTTGGCAAATGATGTCAAGAAGTTTGGTCCTTTAGAAGATTTCTCTGCATTTGTTTTTGAGAGTTTTCTTGGAAAATTGAAGCGTCTTGTTAGGAAGCCAAGTTTTCCTTTACAACAAGTTGTACGAAGGTTGTCTGAGGTAAATACTCGGCCAAAACAAAATTTAAAACCATTTGTTTTAAAAAAATTGCATGCAAATGGGCCAGTTGTTAGACATTGCCTTTTGCCTCAGTCTAATTTACAGTATAAACAATTATTTCTTAAAGATGTATGTATATCCCTTGGAAAGGGTAACAACTGTATTTTAGTGGGGGGTAAAGTCGGGCTTGTAAGAAATATTGTAAGTTCATTGGATGAATTAGAAATGTTTGTTATATTTGAGGAGTTTAGTAGCACTCTAAATTTTTTTGATGTGCCTTTGACATCTTCTGATCTTAAAATATTTGTTGTATCAGAACTTTCAGGAGAACTTAAAGTGATAAGTATTTCAGATATTTTGTGTAAGTGTGTTTTGTTGCCTTACCATGGTAAGTTTGTTTCAATACCACTTTTGCATACACTGTAGTTTTTAAGTCAGTCAAAGATAAAATCGGCCATCTATTAAAATACGTTATTATTTTGATTTATATGACAGTATAAATTTAGATAGGAAATGAGTAAATAAAATGCAATTGTTAATAAATAAATATATTACGTACCCATTCCACTTTTCAACTTGAAAATGTTATTGCATAGGCAATCATGCATTTTAATTTCAACATTTGGGTAATAGCAGGTAACATACCATTAAGACTTGTCAAATGTTTAGTTAGCATTGCAATGTGTTATTCAAACTGATGATTTTATTTTGATTATATATTACATGTAAAATTTCAAATAAAATATTATGTTCATGTAGCTTCATTACTGTCCAGATTCATATGTTGTAAGTTTGTGTGATTTTTTAATAGAACTACCGTATTATAATAACTGTAAGAGCTTTTTTACTATATACTTAAAATGAGATATTGATGAAATAAAATGCATATTTTTATTTTCTGTATTTTCACTATTATCTATAAAAATGTATTTTTTGCTGCAGTGAAACATATTTTCCACATTTTCACTTGTGTCTTGCCAGACTACTTTCTTCTAAATTCAGCCAATACACATAATTTAAAGGGAAGTTTTTCAAATTGTAATGTCAAAAAAGGAGAAAAATGTATATGATAAATAGAAAATTCAATTTTATTTTTATATGAATACAGGATTTATTATGATCTAGTGGGAAGAAAAATATTATATTTCACTTGTGGCTTCTGCCACTCATTAGATATTTATTTTCATACCAATCCGTGAAAATAAATCTTGTATTTATAGGAAACACTTGAATATCCTCTTTGTATTACTGAATAACATATGACAATGACAAAACTCCGGTTTCGCCTAAACTGCTTTTGTTTAAAACAATAATTAACTTTTCTTGAAAATTTATTTTTGTTTTAATACAAAGCTGATTATCTTCAGAAGTAAAACATGTACATACTTGTCGAGTTCACCGAACAGAAGGAAATATCTGTCGTATCGAGTAATTGGGTGTCTGACAACAATTCAGTTTGGCCTCCATTCAAATCATCATCAAGAATGAGAAAGGCGATCGAGGCAAAAATGATACCAGGAGATGATTGGGAGGCTTATCCTGTTAGGGAACTTTATAGAAATGGTATGAATCCGCTTTTATAAAGTCTTTTTGAAGGTTACAATTGGAAGTGTTAAATTTAAGTAGCAATAAAGTTAGGTTTTGTTTTTGTTTTTCTTTTGCTTCTCACGACAGTCAAGAATTTGCACTTTATTTTACAATTTGAAAATAAGATAAATGTTATTAGATGATATTTAGAGAGAATTTTTTAATTTTTTTTTCACAGAATCTTACCAAAAGGTCAGAAGTAAGTTGCGAGAGGCTGAATTACGGTCTGATTTGGAGACTCCTTGTGATTCAGAGTCCGAAGAAGAAAGCTTTAGGACGTCAAAAAGAAGGAAGACCAAAAGGTAAGTATCCATAAAGTAACTTTTTGTAATAACCCAAGTTACCAACATTATTTACTCTGTTTGTCATATTTTAGCAATGAGACAAATGATTTTTAGTTTAACTTAGACAAATGATTTTTAGTTTAACTTACAATTAAACTTGAAAAAAAAAAACAACTTGGTGATATAGATGTTCAACACATTCTGCAATCACCTTGAGAGATTTGTTATTTGATCATATCGCATGAATGCTTTTCTTTCATGATTTTTTGTTGATTTTAAGGTATATTTTTTTCCACAGTTCGCGTTTGATGTCTTCCTCAGATGAGGACTCAGCATCTGAAAAGACAGTGAAGGAGGTAGTATTTGGGCGTAATCCGCCCAAACCGACGGGACCACCTAAAGCTCTAGACATCACACTTCCTGTTCCGCCCTCGTCAAATGCAAGAGATGCTTCTTACAATACATTACCGCAAGCAACCTTTGCTGCAAATTCTCTAATTTCAAGTCGGCCACTGTCTCCTTTTACATCACCAAGGACAACAACATCAACATCAACACCACCTGATGACCGCCAAAGTAGCTTTCGTGGGTTGAGAGATGTCAATCATGGTATATATTGTATTTATCACATAAACAGTGGCGCAGGAGTGTTATAAAGCCATTTTAACACTTTGACGTGATGTCATTTGCCCTATGTAGAAACATACTTATGATAGCGTTACACTATAAACACGTCATGGAAAAATTACTCATTTTAATAGTTTACTGTTCTTATTTGATATATGTGATAAAAAGAATATTATATTTATGTAGATTCAATACTAAATTTATTGAACTTGTTGAATAAAACAATATTATGCTCGCCAGAGGCTTGCATAATATGATTTTATTCAACTTGTTCAATGAATTTAGTATTAAACTACACTCATTCAATATCCTCTATTTAAGTTTAACAAAACTGAATGTGTTTTTTATATATTTTATGGCATATTATTTAAGCTTGTGACCTTGCTTACATTCCATTTAATTTTTGTATGGTATCAATGTTGAGTTGATCTTAGTCAGGCTGTTTTATTTTTAAATGCTAGGTATATGACAAGACTGTCTTGACAATGGCTTTAAAAAAAATTAAAGCATGTGTTATCACATACATGAGTTATTTATTTTTTATAATTTTATTTTATGCAAGAATTATTGATAAGATGTACTAAAGTAAAGGCAGTTTATGTGTGAGTATAATTTTTTTTCATCCATTTCTTTTCAAGTGAGAGATGCCAGACTTTTCATGCTATTGGAGCAGATCAAAAAAGAGCAGGCAGATCAGAGGGAAATGTTGGGGACAATTCTTCATCATTTACAGAAAATGCCTGTGTCTGAAAATTCCAGCACAGAAAGTAGTTCTCTTCCTGAAACCATCAACTTTCCCATAGAATCAATAGAAGAGTTGGACGAACTGGAGAAGGAGCTGGCTGTAGCCAGTGTCGAAGCTAGTGTGGTAATCAAATTTTAAGTTAATTGTGTATATCCACCATTTCTAGAGATATAAGAAATGATCTGTAATTCAATGAAGAAATATATAAATCATGACTTTACAGTAGCATAATTATTCTTATTCATTATTTAAAGTTTTGGTTATATAGCTGATAATACAGATTGATCCATTAACTTACTTTGTCACAAATTTTTGCAGAGTTACTTCTGCAAACTTTCTGCCTTATGTATATTTATGTCTTACTTTTTGTAGGTCTACAATTTTTCTCTTTACAGCGGGAAAAATACTGCAGACACAGTAAGGAGAATTTTAAAACGAACGATGAAGAGCCAACTGGCTGAAAAATTTAATTGGTATGGTAAAAAAGGAAAAAAGGAATTTGGAAAGCTGAAATTGGCAGCAGTAATATATAGTGAGTAAAAATTTTATTGTTAGCTCTTATTTAGAATTTCCTCATAGAGCAATAAAGTATTTAGTAACTCGAGCAGCTAGGATTCCAGTAGCTGAGAAAAAAAAGACATACATTGTATAAACATAAAATTGCCCTTGATCTATCCTGCTAACTTTTCAGCAATAAGCATTTTTAAGAGTATTAAAAACCAAAAAAAATAGAATAAGAAAATGTATTCTTAATACATTATATTTCAAGTGTAACAGACAGTGAAATGTGATGTTTACTTTATTTTATCTATATAAATGAGCAAGACATAATATATATGTGCAGTTACTAAAACCGACCAGGACTAGGGGTGTCAAGGTTTGAATAAAAAAAATGCTATCTATTTACACAGTGACCTTACAACCGTGAGGGTTGTTTGGTAATGTCAGGGGGATGAATCATACTGTTGCAATGTGTCACTTGGAAAGGTTACCCTCTAACATTGCATTAGGCTATGCTTTCAATTTAATTATACATGATATTTAAAACACATTTTAACTATTGCAGAGGCTGTGAAGAAAACTCTTAAAAACGTGACAGAGGCTGAAGTAGAGGGGATTGTTAGAGAGTGGCTTAGAACAGCCAGTGACAGAGAAGGAGGAAGGAAGAGAAGGCGGGAAGCAACTCAGCAAATTGTGACAGCAGAACCCGACGTATAAGAACTAAATATAAACAAGAGTGACAGGTGGTTTATATTCATATCAGGATGACTAGTATAGTATGGTTTTCAGAGTTGAGTACTATACCTAATTCCATTTGATGAGTTCACAGTTACAAAAACTATATATTTAACTAGGCAGAAGTGCATGTACAATAAAATTCTTTTGAAAACAAAATGAAATGAGGCTGCTATTTTTTATTTTATCATTTTTGTGTATATCCTAAGTGCCAATTACATTTATTGTTGCTTTTATCTTATTTTTGCATTGTGATGAAATATGTATCTCAGTATTAAGTTGTGTATTTTTTACATTTTTTAGCTTCAATGTACATGTTTTTACTTTGTTGTATACTATAAAATTGTATAAGTTACTTCCTGGTTGTGATAAATACATGAAAGAGCCGAATATTTCCGGGCAAGGCTTAAATTTATATCAAAAAGGCTATATTATCGGGTTATTATATATTGTTGAGTACTGAAATAGATTGTATGAGTATGATTGTATGTAAAACCTTCGTTTGACCGGTTGTAATCCAAGTCTAATACAAGTTTTGCAGCTGTATAAGACTCTTGATTAAATCCCTTTTGTAGCTCAAAAATGTATTCTGACATCTTTATTTCACACAATCATCTGGAACACAGATATGCATTTGATACTGATATTTTGGAATCAACAGAAAAACGAGACTTGACTGAGCTCATAATATGCATTTGATATGGGTTAATTTTGATTCTTGAAATGAAATACATAGGTTAAATTGAAAAGACTGCCATGTAAAGGCAAACTCCTCACATATTAAAGAATTTCAATTAACAAATTAAGGCATCATTATTTGAAATGGGAGAAAAATTTAAGATGTCAATATATTTTATGCCAAAGCATATTTAATTTTAATTTTTTAGGCAAACAGTATAAACTGCATGATAATATAAATCATCAAAGAAATTTATTTGCATTGTCATTTTTATTATTATTATTGCACAGCAAAGTGTAGTTGTATTTCCTTTTCTTTAAAATTTTGCATGTGATATTTATTTGTATATCAGTATTAAGTTTTAAGTTGTATATATATTTTTTACACTTTTATATTTCTTCCTGCATTGACCTATTTTTTATACCTATAGCCACATCCATTTTGTAACTAATGAATCTTCAAAACATTTTTCATTTTATTTTTCTAATTGATGTAATATTGTTGAAGGATAGTTTTCTCTAATACTCTTGACATTTGTTTTGGTTAATCAGTCGGGTGAAAACATTTTTGAAAATTTATTTGTTATTTCATAGTAACAATTTTTAATGGAATACATGTGAATAGGTTTACTATTCATTTTCTTGCATGTTCGCAGTTGTTTTTGTTATTCAGTTACCTGCATGCTATTGCTGTGAACATTTATCTTGTTATCATATATTGTAGCTTGTCATATTTTGTTTTTCAAGACTGTTCTCTTTGATTTTTAGCTTGACTAAGTAGTGCTATTCTAGTCACCCGAGTGTCGGGTTATGTTAAAGTTTTTGAAACTCTTCAAATATTTTCAAAGTCCATTGACATATGGCTTTAAAACTTTGCACATTTTTTCAATATCATGCCCCTCAAGCTGTAGACAGGAGGAGGTAACTCTATCAAGCATTTTGACTGAATTATGCTCCTTTACTGACTTAAGACTGTAACGGTAGGTTAAGTTTTTGTACCACCTCAGATATTTTCAGATTTCTTTGAAACAAATTGTAATTTATACACTTCTTTGTGAGCATAATATAGGACTATAACATGGTTTTAGGGAAAAAAATGGCCCTTCTGTGAACATGTTACACTATCAAGGCTCTTTTACTTTCAAGCACTCAGAATAGTCAAGCGTGCTGTCGACCTACCAACAGCTCTTGTTATTTTATATATTGTAACTAGTCATAATTTGTTTTTTTCAGACTCTTGAACTCTTTGATTTGTATTTTATATTATAGCTAGTCATATTTTTTTTTCGAGATTATATTGTAACTAGTCATAATAAGTTTTTCAAGACTCTTCTCTTTGATTTGTATATTATATTGTAGCTAGTCATATTTTTTTCAAGACTGTTCTCTTCGATATTAAAAAAATGAAATATACACTATTTTGATTGTCTATTGTTCATGAAACATCCAAACATGTATGTCCTCCTTGTACTGAATAGTAACTGTATGAAATGTGCCTCTCTGTGCCAAAAGTATGATTAAATTGTAGCACACAAGGTTAAAATCTGAATATCGGTTTTGCATCAAAAAGACATCGGGCCGATATCTGCAAACGATGTCGGCCCGATATCTAGCCGTGTTGCAATTCAAAGGCGGGCCAATGTCAAAACGACAAAGATGCCGATGTAGGGCCGACATAGACAACAATATCGGTTTGATATCGGGCCGATGTATATATGCTGACTGGGATATTGTAAGGAAAAATAATGCGTAAGCTCTTGAAATGCCCAGACTTAAAAAGCTGCGTGAGTCTATTACGCGGGTTATAGGGGTTCGAGTCCATGTTTGATTGTTATAAGAAGTCTCATCTGGTAAATATCAAGAATGATTAAAAGATCGTATGTTCGAGTGCTAGGAAGACATTTTGATATAATGTGAACGTATCAAAAATTTCTAATCAAATATCAATATAATTGTACAGTGCGCAACCGAAACTTTGCATTTAGTTTTGCTTATTTACTTCTTGTCTTCTTTATATACATGTATATAAATGGTTGTTTTATAAAACGTATCTAAAACTTCTTAAAACGCATTGATTCATTTGAAACTTATTAAGACATGAACACGTCAGTTTAATTAATCTTACAATATTAATGACAAAAAAAACGATAATACTTGTTTAAGTAAATATACGAGGAAAGTACATAAAAATATCATAAAAATGGGTTAATACCGAGAACGGGTAGAATAATAGTACTCGTCACTTATCATATTACATAAATGTTTGTTTGTTTGTTTGGTTTGGGTTTTACGTCACATCGACACAGTATAGGTACATGTAATATCGCGACGTTCCAGCTTTACTGGTAGAGGAAGACCGCAGGTGCTTTCCGTGCACCTGAGCAGAACCACCGACGATCCGTAAGCTAGCTGGATAGCTTCCTCACATGAAGGAATCCAAAGTCCCTGTTGGGATTCGAACCCACAACGGTGAGGGGCAAGTGGTTTGAAGTCAACGACCTTAACCACAAGGCCAAGGACGCCCCCTACATAAATGTGTTTATAAGATAAACAGAAATGTGTACTATTCTAAATTTCAAAGGTGGTTGCATACTAAATAGGTGTTGTTTTTGTTGTTAATAGTTTTATAGTTTTGAAGTGCTTATAGCTATTTAAAATTGAAATATGTTATGAATGTAACATTTCCAAGATTATCAGAATTCATGCTGTTCGCTTACCAACCCTATTACTAGTAGAGAAACTGATAGCGAACAGCATGGATATTGGAAAATTGTATGTCGTTGTAAAGTTATCAAACCATTCATATGATCCGTTAGTTTAAACATATTTATTTTTCGAATATATACTTATACGTATATACATTTACAATACAAATCAAACATTTTTGTATTCAGGAATGTGATTGGAACGGAAGACTTAGTCTTATAAAATTCTTTTCCTTTTGATTGTATTTACAAACTGGCAAATTATTAATTAAAAGCGAATTTTAGCTCGGATTTTTTCTTGACATTGTTTTTAAAGGCAGAAAGAAGTATTCGTGTGAAAGAGCAATGGCAGACAAGATGTAATGATACATTTACATACTTTTGTTCTTGAGTTCACGGAAATGGATGGTTTCTCAAAACTGTTTTTTATCTTGACATAATGTTTTTCAATGAAATAGGAAAAAAGTGTTTTAATTCTGTTCAGCAAAGACCTTGTCAACCGGTACAATAGACGAGTAAATTCTGTTCAATATTAACACAATAGTAAATTCAATGTTATGGAAGACGAAATAAGTAACCCACACAGAAAGACACTAAAATATCATTTTGTTTTTTATAACGGTTAATTCATTGGCAATGCAATGTTAACGCCAAACTGTACTTTTTTGCAAATGTCTGCAAATGTTTAGTATTGGAAAGAAACTAAGTTCATTAAAATTCCAGGGATACTACATGTTAACTTGTCGAATTATCGTGATGACATGTACAAACAGCATTTGAACTTGTCAAAGTTTCATGATGACTTGTGCAAACAGCATGTTAACATGTCAAATTACCATGATGACATGTGAAGACAACATGTGAACTTGTCAAATAATCGTGATGACTTGTGCAAATGACATGTTATCTTGTATCATGCTGACATGTCAAAACGTACTGTAAACTTGTCAAAGTATTGTGATAATTTGTGCAAATGCCAAGCTTACATGTCAAAATTCCATGATGACATGTGTAAACAGCATGTTAACTGTTCGAATTATCATTAGGGCATGTGCATACAGCATGTTATCTTGTCCAAGTATCATTATGACTTGTGCAAACGACATGTTAACTTGTCAAAATTTCATGATGACATGTGCAAACAGTATATTAACTTGTCAAATCATCGTGATAACATGTGCAAACAACATGCTAACATTTCCAGATATCATGGTGACTTGTGAAAGCGATATGTTAACTTGTCAAAATTTCATGATGGCATGTGCAAACAGCATATTTACTTGTCAAGGTATCGTGATGACTTGTGCAAATTTCATTCTAACTTGTCAATGTATCATGTATTTGTGCAAATGCCATGTTAACTTTTCAAAACAAATGTAAACTTGTTAAGGTATTATGAGCATGCCATCACGAGAGTTCGAGAAGTTAACATGCTGTTTGCTCATGTCATCATGAAATTTTGACAAGTTAACATGTCGTTTGCACAAGTCATCATGATATTTTGACAAGTTAACATGTCGTTGGCATAAGTCATCATGATGCTTTGACAAGTTAACATTTTGTTTGCACATGTCATAATGATTATTTGACAAGTTAACATGCTGTTTGAACAAGTCAGTATTGTCTTTAGACAAGATATGATGTAAATTGCACATGTTAATATGCTTAAATGCCAAAATAATATCATCATTTCACAAGATTTCAAAAACATTGATAGCATTAGACAGTCACGGCGTTTCATAACTAATATTCATTTTGGAATCCCTTTATGAACGGTTTGTGTCCTCTGTTCGTAGTCAAGTTTATTTCTAATAATCTAAATATAGACATTAATACGGATACCGTGATTTATTCAAAGAAGATGTGATATATCATATAGTAAGCATAGACGAAATATGTCAGACATCAGGTCAGCTTAATGTGGAGATATATTCTCTTAATACTGAGTTATGTCTTATTTGTTATCATGGTGAATAAAGATACACTATTGAATCTCTTATTAGACGCCGCGTCTAGTAGATAGAAATGGGGACAATTTGAGACTTGATTTTGTATTTATTTTAGTTTAAAACAAAATCACACTTTTTCAAATTTTCAAATAAAAATACCTTTTCTGATGTACAACATGTCACAGAGCTTTAAGGGATAAGCTGAAGTGATATTGCCATGTTTGAATATTATATTTTGTTGCCATTATCTAATTTTATCTACCTTATAAATAACGTTCCAATGAGCCAATCCATAGTCGATCGTTCTAAAACTTAGCCATTGAGAGAGGTTACTATTGTGGCAGTGTCACTCACTTCATTTGCCCCGCCTCTGTTGAAGTTGAAGTTCATAGACTCAGATCCCCTTTCAAAATTCCATTTGATTTAGTTCCCCATTGTTTTCTGGTTAAGGGCACACGCATTCTTTTATTTCTTTTTGGGGGGATTATACTTCGCTTTTCATGGAATGGCACTACTGTGTCACATTGAAGGTTCCATGATAACCGCCGTATGAACACATCTGCGGATGTTTCTAAATTCAAAATTCGACCATTGTTGTGTTTAAATGTTGAATTCAGCTTAAATCGGTGCTAAGGGGCGTGGACAGTAAACTTATACTTTCCAGTACCGTCCACGAACAGGCCCAATCAAACCGAGCCTGCAACATTTTACAATTTTGCCGTGTTTAGCTTTCTTTAGGGATTCTGTTTTTCTCTATTCCGACTTAAATTGTTGGCAAATTTGATATGATGCTATGTATGCTAGCATTTAGTCGGATCGTAAGGGAACCATGACAACTTTGATCAATATCACTTGTCGAATCATTAAATTACAAGTTGCAAAACCTGAACCACGCCTACAATCAGAGAGGCGGTTCTCCCAAACTCTCCGTTTTATTATGTCTCTAAACAAATATTCAACTCTCTTATATATCCTAACTAGCCAAATAATAAAATATATACAAAACACATTTAACTTTTTAACATTTTAACAAATAACTGATAAAAATATATAGCACAGATATTGATAACATGTTTTTATACTTATTTTCTTTGATTTCATTTAATTAGAGACATCTCGAGCAGTATCATAATGTAAAATCAGTGTTTATAGTAAATAGATTCATTAATCGATTTGAAACATCAACGACTTTTTCATATTAATTAGAAAGCAGGGAGGGGTATTTAAAAGCAATCATGTTGATTGATGTATACGTTTTTTTATCAAATGTCAAAATGCACTTATTCATCCAAACGAGAAGTTAAGTAATTTTTACTCGGGGCGTTAACAATTTAACAATTATCCGGCTGTTTCTAAAAGTAAAATGATGAGCATAATTGTTGGAAAATGATATAACATGTTTTCATCACGTCCATCACGTACATGTACACAAGTTTACGAAAAGAAGCGAGGTGTTAGCATAACTTTATGTCAATCTATATCGAAACATTTTTCATTATTTCAGGTAATGAACATTAGGATTTTATATAGCTAGAGATTATGCATATTGTTGTGCATTTTCGCTTATAAAGAGCCTTTGAAAGATAATGAGCTACATTAACCCTAGAAAACTGTCCCATTGTATCGCACTTTTTGTGCTTTTACCAATGAGAAGTTTTTATGGTGTTATAAATATAATTTCTCAAATGAATATTTATCAAAATTGTAAGTTCCAAAAATCATTATTTGTAAAGATATAACCGAATTTACAATTCATGAAATAAAAGGGAGGTAATTCAAAAATTATTTTCTATAAAGTCTTAAAGTTAAGCAAATTATTCAATAAAATGAATGCATATATTTTAATGATTACATTTAATGTGGCCAAATATTTGCAGTACATATTTTACATATTATTCGATGTTTGGAAATTGTTTTTGAATTATATACATATATTAAATTTCACTTATTAAATAAATGTAGTTACAACCTTAATTACAACATACAGGATCTTTAAAACTCTGAAAACAATTTGACAAATAATTAGTGTCATGAAAAATGATCATTATTGCTGTCGCCCTACTTTTCTTGTTTCTCACAATTGTATGGCCTTCCAAACTGTTGTAGTGTGACATAAACAAATTGGCAAATGTATATGGAAAAATGTCGGTTTTCAACAATGGCAACTGTAGGGATCGAACCACAGAGCTATCTTGTGTAGACAATCACTTGACCGACTGCTATTGCGGATATAGACAACATATACTTTCAGCTCGTTTGACTTTATAAACTCCACATTAATTCTCGTTAACTACACGGACACAAGCTAAGTGGGACCCAATATTGAAATAAGCGCAAAAATGTTGTAAAAACTAACATGTCGACAAATCAGACTATATCTTCATTTCCATTTACCCGTTTTTGAACTTAAAAGAATACATAAATATAGTCACTAAATACAATTTTTATCTCGAACTTCCTTCTTATATTTTCCTCGTTATGAAAAGCACTCGGTTACCTGCAATAAATCAAGTAGGCATCAAGAGCTAAATAACAATCCCGGCTTACATATACAAACACGTTTTCTGATTTTTCCGACAACCACATTGACTGATTAAAATGTTGTCCTTGGAAATAAAAATAAGTAAACATCAAAAGAAAAGTACTGTACTTTCTTTTTATCTGACAATGTCGGCTGTTAGAAATTATATCTATCAACGATCAGCCTTAATGTACATTTAACATATTATTCATATTATTATCTTAATTTTTTCCGTGAACAGCTGCTTTGATTCACTTCAGTATTATTGTTAATTTAAATGCGTAAATACGTTATTTATAAAAAAGATTCATGCTCTTCAAGTTTTGAAGAGGGATGTTATTAATTTTATGTAATATAATATAAAGTAAATATAAGTCTACAAATCGTCATAGCAATGATAAATGACTGGTTATCAATAAATTTCGAAAACAGTTTTAGCAAGTAAACGAGCTAGAAGGCCCTACGTATTTAATACGATGATATTCAAACAAGACACATAATATTTAATTTACCGTTTGCAGATTAAGATATATACGCATACCGTGCAGTTCTATATTAAAATTGTTATACCTTTATTACGCAGATGTAGAATACCAAATTAATAAGCTGTTCTCATCCAGTTGATTTACATTAAAGGAGATGTTATTACCCTTCCATTTTTATGGAAGAAAGGTATGCCCTTTGAATTTTCATTTTTAAATCTTCAAAACATTTTTTTTGAAAATGTTGATTTATTGAAAGTTCGGAATTAAAGCAGCAAGACCATTTCAAATTTAGATAGGGCAACGCTGTGCTTATGTGATAATTCATATGGAAATTGTCAAGGAATCTAAATGAAATAGCAGAGACGATTACATTTTATTCCATTTTATTATCTCAATATATGAGCAATGAAAAACATAAGGAGCAGGAGTATTACAAGAATAAACATAACTGGGGCAACAACACTGAAAATGTTGAACGCCAAGTTATTTGTCTCAGGATCTCCATCTGGTGTGTTTGTCAAATTCATGGTTTCCTCACAAATTAGAATGTAGTTAAGTAGTAAACGCATATTTTAACTTACATTCCTCTAGAAAATTGTAACACTGGTATTCATTTTTATCTTTACATGAATATTCTAGCACATTTTCTGTCTTTTTCAACAGATTTCAGATTTCCCTTATTTAAATCTTCTTTTTCAAGTTTCCTGAATTGTTAGAAGTCCTTCTTTTTTAGGTAACAATAAAAGAATTCTTTCGTGCCACCTTCGTGTTCGTTTGAACAAAGATGAATATAAAAAACTGTATTTCAAGAAGAAATACTTTGAATAACGTCTAACGTCCAAAACATTTCATAATATTTAAAAAGTTGTTAGAGGATTGTCCACATTAAACATGGACATCTCTCATTTATTTTCAAAATCTAAAACATTATCGAGTACTTCAAATGTACCTTTAACTCTTTGCCATTGCGTCAACAATAAATCGTTTAGGACATAACACAATATTGCACTTTAAATATGTTCTGTATATTTAAAACATAAAACTTTAAAATCATTTAGTTTAGAAAAGGTTTTTGTACATTCCGTTTAGAAAAAAAAGTTTTTCCAATATGTATAATAATATCCAAACTTTGAAAATATTCCAGGTGGCTTCAAATAGTTTCGATCAAAACGTTTCATAGCAAACGCTAACAAAATAATGAACAAACTGTAAGCCAGAAGATAAACGTTATCAACTTTTAACAGCAGTATATAACACAAGCGAAGAAAATTTCTGTTTGTTTTACATTAAATTCTCACATTGTCCAAGTCAAATCGTTATTTCTGACAGCGTCACCTTTTGAATTTGATTTAATGAGAGTATTCATCAACCACATATACCGGAAACTGAGTGTGAGAGAAGCTTCTATATTTAGCAGATAAATAAACAGCTTCGTGTGTGTTGTAAGGAAATTCTAGAGCAAAAATCTAGAATGCAATCATGTTTGGTACAGTAACTCATAAACCTAATAATTGTATGACATTATCAAAATCAAAAAACTAGAAATAACGAATGTCTATTTAATATAAAATGAAACGTTTGTTTTAATATTTTTATATACAGTAACTATAACATCAAAATGGGCATTATATAATACGTTTTTAGTTATATCTAAAACCTAAGGGTTACATATACAATTGTGCCATATACAAATGTACGTACACGTATACGTATATTATGTTTTAGCCAAACGTTTTTGGCAAACTTGGCCTATCACATATAAGAGACAAAATATATCGGATGATTTAAACATTGCCAAATCCAATTCATAGATATTTCTATGATTATAATTATATAAAGTAATGGTAACTATGTTCTGTTTAAAACTGAAAATCGAGATAATTTTATTAATGTCTTACTCAAACAATTGTTCTGAAAATACATTAAGAAAATCGGGAACTTAAAAAAAAACGGAATCCCAAAAGAACGCCGAAAACGGCAAAATTGGAAACGTTTCAGACTCGGTTTGATTGAGCCTAAAAATATGTAGTGCAGTCCACATCAGCAGTTGTACTAGAATACATGCACAGTGTACTAGAATAGTCAAGTATTCCGTGATTAATATTAATAAACGAGAAGTCAATTTTGATTGATAAAACTTAAGATAGATAAATTCCTGATTTTGAGAGCGAAATTAAAAGTACTTAAAATAAATGTATTTTTGCAGCCTTTACATACTTTGGAGGAAAAATATTATTTGCAGAAGAAAACGTTAAGTTATGTAGCCAAGATAGAGTTATACTTGCAATTTTGTTTGCATACACAGACTTCGAAAATCTTTTAATATATAGTTTGTGTTCTATGATACCCTATAAACTGTTGGATGAATCAAGTTATTGTTGCTTGTGAAAAAATCTTTTTAAAAGCACTTACAAGTTAAAATTGTGTGATACACCTACGTACGGCAAAATTTAATACATAGAGCATACTAACATATTATCTTTAACAGAAATACAGAACTATAAAGTGTAATCGTAACGATAACATATTTAAATGCTCTGCTTGTTATTACAAAAACACCTATTTGTTTATCAATTATTGAGGAAAGCGAACGTCATCTGATTAGTGCTATCATATAGATTTATTGATACGTGTTTAACAAGATTGATAACTTGCATACCTTCGTTTGCATTGCAAAATAAATACACTTTAAAGGTCATCACGTAATCGAAATGCGAAATGGTGTGATGTAATACGGAAATTGAACCCTTTTTATAGTGCATTATATGAATCATTTCTTTCGAAATGGCAAATGAATTTTCCTATAAACGAATCTATAAACGAATAGGATGTTAAAAGATTACTGTTAACAGTATCTTTACGCATTAACTTGCATTAATTAAAAAATTCAACTGAGAAAATAAAACAAAGCAATAGACTTAAAATGTTCCAAAAATATCAAAGGCCTATTCTTTGTTCGTTAATGAGAGTAATGACGATGCAGCATTTTGAAATAAAAATTGAATGGTACATGCATTACGTCGTAGTTTTAGTGCTGATAATGTCATATCCAAAATAATATTTTATTCTCCACAGTACAATGGAATTGTCCCATGGTACATTTTGACATTGAATAGCTTTATTTGCCTTTGTAATTAACAACAAAATAATCTATTTAGCTTAATAATGTATTCTTATAGAAATCGTAGCGGTATATTGTGCAATATATGTCTTTTGTATCTTATAGGTCAATGTGAAAACAAACAATATGCCACCCTAAATACATTTTTAACTGTTGATTTAATCTAGTATTATTTAAAGTCATCATTTTACAACTTTCGTTTCTAGAAAGAATTATCTATAAAGATGAAAAAAACATATTCAACATCAAAATGAAACATTATGTGTAAGGGTTTAACTGTTCAATCTTCATTTACATCGGGTTCTATGATAATAACATCCAGGTATAGATATAAATAGATGCATGTCCAGTTATGTTCAATGATAAAAAAGTAAATAATCGTTATGGTTTAAATAAAATTTCTGATTTGTTACATGCTTTTAATATTGTTCAGCATTTCAAATGTATAACAGTTTTGACTTTCATTTTAGAATGGCAATAAAATAAAAAATCTGTTAAAATCAGTCTTTTATTGCCGGGACGTATGAGACCGATTGAACAGTCATTGACCGGTCAATGAACTGATAGTGTTGGCTGAATTACATTTACACTGTAAGAAACTGTCAATTGCATGCAAAAAAGTAGCGTTGTTGAATGTGCATTGACATTATAAAATATGATATCTTTCTTGTGGGGTTGATATAAACATAATTTGTTAAAGCCAACCACTGTCGCTTGATGATTTTTTTCAAGAGCAAACATATTTACAAGCTATTCTTCCTGACTTATTAATTGTCATTAATACAGAAATGATTTAAAATGTGTGGAAAGTAGAATAATGTTTTTACGACAACCGTTTCTTTTCAAATAAATTATTTTTGAATTACACATGAATAAAACAGGTTCAAAGAAAAATGTTTAACATTATGTTGCAATGAATAAACGGGACAAAACTCATATTTTCAAGAACGTGGGCATACATTTAGATATACTTCACCCTTACATATCTTCTAAAAACTTATATAAACCAGTCTCACAAAGGAACATTAGACATTAAATAGACGGTATTCTGATGATACCACACATTTTACGATTAAACGATTTTTAGCGATATATTTCTATAAAATACGTGTTAGTGCAATATTGGGTTTAACACAGCAAGCATTCATTTCTTAGAAAATCAGCTCCTATTCAAACTTTCAATAAAGTAAGGATATAGATTTTTGAAGTTGGTTTAACAGCAATGGTTTAGACGTTCACGCTGATTATCATCCGAGAATGACATCTATATAACTAATGTGTCATATATTGAATTTAGAATTATACTGCTCGGTAATTGTACATGGGTGGATATATACAAGCATGTTGCAATCGTTTTAATAGTTGAGTTAAATGAAGCTGGTTTCTTTGTGTAATAGTGATTACGTGGATCCACGTCTTTCCTGTTATTTACTTTCATAAATTTCCCACACGAAAGGTGAATTACAAACAGATTCTTGTCTGTCATTATTGTGTCTTTAGTTAATTTTAAATCAAATAAAGATATACTCTCATAGTAAACGAAAATTTACAGTTCACAGTGCAAGACCATTATTCTAAAGCATAAAAGAGAGACATTTCTATACATTATATTAAAAAATGTCCTTAGGAAACATATGACAAAACATAATTACACATAGATACTCATTGTTGGCGATTGTACTTGTCAATGAACTAAATAATGATTAATGAGTACAAAATGTTACTTGAAGGTTTTATATTACTAAAGGTATATTCGTATCCCATTACGTTTAATTATTCGCATAAATACGACGGAATAAGATTCTGTTTTAAGATTTGATTCTATTTGTAGCGAACGATATGCTATATATAAGACTTATGTCTAGACTAATCACTTACTTCAAAGCCTGAATCTTATCAAGATTGAAAGGAATGAATTAAAGTAGAAAACCAGTTGTTGAAAATAAGATAATGTTCATACAAAGCATGCTATCTAATCTTTATCAATTTGGATATAAATTCATGTTATGTCTAGAATTAAGATATTTGAACAATAAGAATATACCTGACACAATAAACAAATACTGCCAATCATCGCTTAAATGACAGCAAGTTTGCTACAGATTTATTAACCATTATACTGGAACTGTCCAGCAATATTAGAGCAAAGGTTGTAAATGTTGTTATAACTGAAGTAAATTAAATAAAACAAACTCCATGTCATAAATTTAAAATAAATGTATAAATATAGAATAAAGAATTTCTTGCTTATAAGTGTGCCCTTTTGCTTTTATTTGTGACCAAAATTCCGTTTCTTATTGTTTAAGTCTTACATTAAATGTACAAAGTTTCCTTGGTGTATCTCAGTTTATTAAGCAATTAATACTATATTTTTCATTTAGGTTGTTATGTTTTACTCGGTTTCTAGACTTCCAGAAAATTACTTCGCTCTTGGGTATGTAAGAGGGCAAAGCAAGCGTAATTCTGCACTTATAATAGTACACAATTATCAAAGGTGTGTTAAGCAAAAGCATACCTATTGAAAGCTTATAATTATATAACGGATAGGACAACGTTAAACTCATGCCATAAATTGTTTCTCACATATGTTCAACTCAATCAGGGTGAGTATGATTAATTAGATAAATTAAAAGTAAAATACATTTTTTATATTTCTATTATGAAACATGTATGTCTCAGATATTTAACTTTTCCAGCGTTCATATAACATTGTTATCTTTTGTAATTTTTCTGTACATAAACATGATCTATTACGCCAAATGTTTCAAATGTAATTAAGTTTAAAGATACGTTTGTCATTCCTAATAGTTATATATAAATACCTTCATATCATTTTTATTTCAGCACTTTTTTCCTTACAAGAAGCTATTTATTTATCTGCTAAATAAGGAAGATACCACATCTCTCTGTTTCTGATATATTTGTTCGATAAATACTCTCTTTTAATCAATTTAAAAAGTGACATTACAGTAATAACGATAATTTGATAGCGAGTTTCGTCTGGCCCATGATTTGTTCAATATGCTGTTATCGCTGGCAGTGAAATGTTTTGCTTGCATCTGATATAAAATCACCTGGAATATTTTCAAATAAATTCTATGAACGTTCAGTTGAATAACAATAATAAGTTTTGATACTCTAATACATTTAGAAAAAGTAAATATCTATTGGAAAATTGAAGAAACATTTACCTAAACGGTTGATTTTATATAAACGTTTTAAATACACGGATTATTTTCAGTGCTATGTATTAGAAGATAGCAAAGAAGAAAATCATCAGAATAGATTTTAATTATTTAAATATCTCTACAGTTATATTATTTAAAGATTATTGTGCGAAGTTTAATATGAGAAATATTTAGCATATATATCAAAGGCTGTGAAATGTTTCTCAATTGTTCTTAATAAAGAACAAAATCTTGAATAATGCTCTTTCAATACAGTTGTACATTGGCAATGGTTTTGCTGCAATGAGCACACAGGCGGTATAAATGCTATAACATTATATTCTTATTATCTTAGACGACAGTTACAGGTGATATACTAAAAGATAGCTCAGATGTAAAAAAAGTTTTGATTTAAATGTTGTGAAAGTTCAAAAGGAATATTGGTAACATTCTTTTGCTGACTAACAATATCGGTACATGTAGTGTTACTATCCTGTAGTGGAATATATTAAGTTAAATATGCGTTTACTTCTTAACTACATTCTTATTTGTGAGGAAACAATGAATTTGACAAAGACACCTGAAGAAGATCCTGAGACAAATAACTTGGCGTTCAACATTTTCAGTGTTGTTGCTCCAGTTATGTTTATTCTTGTAATACTCCTGCTCCTTATGTTTTTTATTGCTCATATATTGAGATAATAATACGTATATGATAAAAATATATTTTGATAGCTACTTTTATTAATTAATTTTACGTTAATTTTCAATCTAAATTTATGTAACATTTTCATATTAACATATCACTATAGCAATATATTCGTTAATTGTTTTAACTGCATCAGATTCAAAACTGCAACGAATAAGTAATATAGAAAATTTATAAAGCACCATTTTGTATATCTATCTATATGAATAAATTTAGTACGGTTGTTATGTTATTTTGATTTTTGAAAATAATGATAACAACCCATTTGTCTTATTACGACTGAATGGGGACAGATAATTTATTGTGCGTCACAAACAGTATAAAATAAGTTTTACTAAATGCCCGGTGTTATTTATTTTGTTCTATACATTTCCTGTAAATTTGTTATATGTCTGTTATAGAAATATTCTGTACGCGTTAATCTTCAAATGCCATACCAAATAACATTTTTATGTGATTGAATATAATCGTATTTCATTTCAAGACCTGCTTGATCGATATTTAACGTAAACTGGCATTTAACTTTATCTAGAACCAGTCATTGCTCTATGCAATAAAAAGCTGTAAATTCCACCTTTTACACCTAATTAGCAACTATCCCGGGCATTAATCTTGTTAATGAATAACGTATTTACGCACTCAACAATAATGATTTGAATTTTTATAGCTGTTTTTTATTATAAGAACTGACATATAACTATTTTCTTGTGATAAATGTATGTAAATAAATATCCACTGTATCATAATTATCATGTTTATTGTTCATAGTGAAAATTTTGTAATGATAACAAGGCAGTAGAATAATTTCATTTTGAGGTTTGCTGATTTTTTTTCAAGGCCAAGATGTTAATCAGACAATGTGTTTGTTGAAAATATTAGAGAAAAAACGTGTTTGTTTTTATAAGCTGGGTATGTTAGTTTGTTCTCGAAGCTATGATCTTGATTTATAGCAAGAAAGAGAGTGTTTTGTATGATTATTCTAAAGTTTGACGCTTGGAAAATATCGGAATTACGGAAAATATTTATTTACTCAAAGATGTTTATAGAAAAAGAAATCATGGAACCTTATATCATTTCATTAACTATATAATATGTACTGTTGAAGATTAAAAAAGGTTATAAAGAACATAATTCCTCGTTTATTATAAAACCTTCGAAGGTCAGTTCCTTTTGAAGGAAAGTACTTTGCAATTTTAGTATATTGTGTACAAATGTTTCGTTATTAGTAGAATTAATGCACTAATTATGACATCAATGTGACTGCTTTGAGGAAAGATAACTTCATTCTACTTGATAATTAGTCCAACAATGTCTTTGATATTTTGTTAAAAAATGTTTTTGATATTAAACGGAATTAATATACGACAAACTGTCATTATTGGCGTCCGCGCCGAAGCGCGGCGCCCCTTTATGGAACGAAATCAGATTTTGTGAAAGGGCGACAGCAACTTCTCGAGCCTTTAAGTCGGTCATGATAAAAGCCGATCATTCCGATCGGTATGAGGGTGCTTGATTATTAATTAAATGTCGCGATATGTTACAATGAATAGCGAACTGGAGGATTTCGCAATGCAAACATTTTCAAATGCAATAACCTTTTCATTTTCAAATGCAATAACCTTTTCCGTCTCTTCGGTTTTTTATTTATCATTTTGTAGTACACAGTGGGTTATCATGGTATGTTAAAATAGAATGATGAGTTGATGACCTAAATATTCCGAAAATCTATTTATAGAGGGATGTACTCCTATCGGTAATTCCGGTCTCTCCCGGTCTATTTTGACCGTGATACTAGTGACCGGCGAAAAGTATCACACGTTTATTGTCCGATCTCTCCCGGTTTTTGGAGTAGATGTTTGATATCGTTACAGAACAGAACAAATATTTTACAGATAAATAAGCTTTTTTCCAAAATGAATGTTTGTCACTTAGTTTGGTTACAATAATTAATAAACATAGATCAACTCTCAAATATATTGATTATTATTATACATAAACATACAATTCGAAAAAAACAACAACAACAACAATAGCATGTTTCATTTTATCTATACGAGATATAAACAATAAATATGTACATTAATTGTGAAAAAAGGTACATTTTTATGGTTTTAATATGACTCTATTAACTTTGAAACATTTTATTTTATTTGTTATTCGTGTTTAGTAAAGATGCCGGTGAATTATTCAAAGTAACAAATTAGATTTTATTAATTATTTGATTTTGAATGATAATTTAAAAAATGATAAAGAAAAATACAAATGTACATGTACATGGTTTAAGAATAAATAATATTATATATTGAAAGATTAACCATAATTTACTGACTTTTTCCAGTAAAGTTTTGACTTAAAATCGTCTGTCAATATGACATTTGAATTCTTAAAATTTATTTTACAATTTTAATAAAAAAGAATAGTAAACGTAAAAAACTCAGTATTAAAATAGCACATAAAAACACAAAAAGAGAGAGGAAAACAATATTCATAAAATCTGTATTAATTTTTTTGTTATTAAAATAGATATTACAATTATTGTATAATAAACAATAATGCTCAACATGACATGGTAATATAACCAGTGTCATATTTTTACTAAGTGTGAACAGATACCTTAAGAGGGGGTCTGGTCTTCGCTAATAGCGAATACATAATAAGGGACAATTCCACAAGTGTGGTGTTGATCATGCGTTACACATGGGTATGGATGATAAATGATTGTATTCATGTATATCCGTTGCCAATCAAAGTTCATAATGAACAATGTCTTCCGTCCGTTCATTTTGGTAAAAACCAATTAACCATTGAAAAGTTTATAAGAATATCTTGACATCATATGTCTACTAGTTCATCTTCACTTTCTTATTTCTTGCTTGGACGCCCTTTGATGCTTTGCATCAATGCTTTTCTTGTATACATGTATAATCGTATTGCTTCAGTTGAATTCAATTTAGTAATATCACAGACAGTCAGTACAAAATCATTTGTATCAATATCATTTGCCTATACATCAAAAACATAACGATGCTTATCTTCTAATTTATTTATTTTTTGATTTTTACGGCACATATCTGGCCAACACATAGCTGGCAATATCGTGCCGAATGCTATAATAGGCTTAGAATGTCATGTAAAACTTTGTAAATAACAATGCAAATGAGCCAATTAGATCTTAGATTACAAGTTTATCTCTTTCAAATAATCAATGATGTCTTTTGATGAAATTGTATTAAAGAGTTTTTGAGTGAATTTACACATCTATTACCGGCCTGTGAAAAATCATGACATTCAAGAAGAAATTGCTTGTCAGTAAAAGTTTCATTACAAACTACACAGAAAGGGGCATCGTCATTCGTGAGGAGATAAGAGTGGGTAATTTTAGTGTGTCCAATTCGGCATCGAAGAAGAACTATTTCATCATTGCAGTTTGACCGAGATAGAGATGGTAACACATCAAGAGATAGGTTTATAACGTGAAGTTAATTAAAAACGGCATTGTCCCAATTTGCTTTCCATTCAGATGAAACGAGTTTTATTTATAGCCGGTCTAAAATCACAAGCAGGTAACAATAAGTCAGCTTTTTGAAAATGTAATGATTGTTTAGCTAAAGCATCTACGTTTTCATTTCCTCGTATACCTACATGACTTGGTATCCAATATTATTTAACAAATTTTGTTTTAAGGATATCATGAAGTCATAAAAGAAGTTTCCGTATCATGATATTGTCAGACATTTAATTTCTAATGGGTATTAAAACAGAAAGCGAGTCAGAAAATATCACAAATTTATCATGGGCATGCTGTACTATGTATGACAATGCTAAATCTATAATAGCTATTGCTTCAGCAGTAAAAATTGATGCATTATCTGGTAACCTCATACTAGATGTAAAATTATTGTCAAACACAGCCGCACCTTCTTTGCAACCTTCTTTTTAACCGTCCGTATAAATATATATAAAATCTCCATGTTCGTCCTTAATCGCCAGAAACTTCTCTTTAAAATGTTCAGGTGAATTTGCTGACTTTTGATACTTGAAAGTTTAATATTCATTTTCGGGGAATTATAAGTACAAAGTGGAATATCCTCATCGTCATTTTGAAATATACTGTTTGGATTAATTTTCAGTTTATCTAAATCATCTTGAAGATGTCCTTAATCATAAAACAGGTGAGGTAAGCGCATTAACTCATAACAAAAATGTCACTGCTATTAGTAAAAAATATAAATGTTGAGTACATTTGGTTTCGATTAAAACAAATTCAATATCATATACATTAGGTAAATTTTATACTAGTTTACTTTTAAACAGCAGTATATTGTTAAGGTACACAGGGTTTCGTGTTACTCAGTCAAAGGAGCTGCGTATATCTATTCCGCCGGTAATATGTTCGAGACCATGAATGATTTCTCATATTTGCACATGGTTATATATGTATCAAGGCATAAGAAGTATCAATCAAACGTTCGAAAATTGATTTAAAGTTCTATATTCTATTCTGTTTTTGTGAATTAACTTTGATGTATACCACTCACTAGCATTCATTAAAAAGAGAAAACATCATAAGTCTAAGATGTTAATATCTGCAAAACAAGAGTGCGTCTTTATTGCACCGCTGAAAGGAAATGAACCAATATTTTATTGATGTTTCGCAAAACATATTGTAAACACCAGATATCATGCAATCTTATGCAATATTTTATTATGAAATATCACAATGCGAACATAGAAGTCATGATGGTGTCATCTCGTGAACGCTTTATACAATGTATATTTTAGTTAGTCTGGATCGAAGCAAAATTGTATATTTTGACAACATCTTTCACTACGCAATAATTCTCAAAGGTTCTTGGAACAAAGAGCAAAGTGTTTAAAAGAAATAGAGCCATGAGATATTGCTGAATGATAGCAACATTAGACGATAAAACTAATACTCGGTATGGCATTTATCTAAATTACTGGACAATTTAGAGATTGAATATACCTTTTTCTGACGCAAAACGTTAATATTTGGATGGATCAATATGAAAATCCATTGCACGGAATGATATACGTATTTAAAGGTTTATGCTAAATTAATTAATATAAATCAATGGGATGTTAACCTCCTTACATTTCCAAAAGTGTATTTAAGTTTAATTGATATTATAATTATATCGACAAAGGAAGGCACCTAAAAAACTTACTTAATTTCCCTCGCAGAATTTAGAAAAAAATCTCGTAATAGAGATACGAAACAGCAAACAGTTACTGTTAAAATAATTTATTCAATGTAAAGGATCCGACAACATATAACATTTCAAGAAAAATATTAAAATATATATTTCATATACGTCCTTAAGAAAAATAAAAGTTATAAATCTCTCAATGAATTAACAATAAACGCAGGAACAATATAACATTCGACTGAGATACATAATACACAATAAATGTAACTTGTACACTAAATTGGATTCAGCTCTTATCAACACTTTCACATGCAAACAGACAACATGTGTTAATCAAATGTAAGAACATGTAGTCTTAGAGCTCTTATCTATCAAATTATGAAATGTGATTGTATCTATTTACACTGTTTACAAAAAACTAGCATAATATTTGACAAATTATATATTTTTCTGTCAAAAACAATAACAATTCTTTTTCTTCACCTTATGTAACTATTGTTATTGCTTTGTAAATTATTGATTTATAATAATCATTTACATTCAATATGCGCAATATAACCTCTTTATACATTCACAATATATTCCATATGGGATAGAAACTTAAATTAATACAAACGTTTCGTATATGTTTTGAAAACTCAAACTTTTTAATCATAAACAGGGAATATAATATAAAACAATGTTTCATTTTAAAATTAGTTTTTTTTTCTTCAAGTGTTTGTTAATAACTTTTTTTTAAAAGGTTTTAAACAATCCCGGGAAGGGTTTTCTTAAAAAACCCAACAATACTTTTTTGAGAAAAAAATTTTAAAATAAAATTTTAAAAATTTTTAAAAGAAACAAAAAAGAATAATTGTAAAAAAATTGTTTTACTGAAAGGGAAAAAAAAAAAGGGAAAAAAAATAAAACCTCCAAATTTATTTTCCCATTTTAAAAAACATTTTGGGAAGGGTTTACATAAAAAATTTTAATTTTGTGTTTGGAAGAGAAGGCCCCCAACGACAATTAAATTATAAATTTCAAAATTAAAAAATTAAAGGGGTTTTTGAAATTTAAAAACAAGAAAAAATTCTCCAAAGGGAACACCGAAAAATACATCTATAGTCCTCATTTTGAAAAAACGGTATAAATTTAAATGTTTTTAACATTTGTTTTTCCACCTTTCCTATTAAATCATACCCCCCAAAAGAAATTTTTGTAAGCTTTTTTATTTAAATTTAAATGTTTTTTTCACTTCCGAACAAAAACCCCCTTTAAAAAAAAATTTTAAATATAAATAAAAAGTTTTAATTTAAAATAAAAAACCCTTTTTTTTTCAACCAGCCCCCCTTTGCTTTAAAATTTTTGTTTTAAAATTCTTTAAATTTTTTTTTTTTTTTTTTAAATTTTAAATTTTTTAAATATTTTTGGCTTTGTTGCTTTTCCGATATGTTTTTAAATTGTTTTTTTTTAAAAATTTCCCAATTTTTTGAAGGGGATCTTTTTTAAATTTTTTAGTTTTAAAATTTCTAGTTGAAAACCCCCAAAATTTTTTCTTTTGTTTTTTTTTTTTCCCAGAGTGACTAAATTGGGGGGCACAAAACCCCAAAAAATTTTCTTTTAAAAAATTTAAAAGTTTAAATTTTTATATTTATCTTAAGAATTTTGGGGGATTTTTTGGGTTTCTTTTAAAATTCATTAAAAAAACCCTTTTTTTGTTAAAAATTTTTTCCCCTTTGAATTAATTAAGAAAACATTTTTTAAAAAAGGGGGAAAATATTTTTAAAATTTTATGCAATATTTATAATAAAAAAAAATTTATTACATATTTTAGATACTTTAAAAATTAATTCCCAAATGATTAAAAACGCCCTGAGGGAAAATAAAAATTCCTTGGGTAAAAAAAAGGTTTGCGAAAAGTTTGATTTTTTAAAAATTAACCCTTCAAAAACCCCAATTTAAAAATTTTGGAATCAAACATAATCTATTTTTAATTTAAAATTTAAAATAGAAATTGATTTTTTAAAAAAATTAAAAAATTTTTTTTGACAAATGTCATTTTAATTTAAGGTTGGTTTTTTTTTTGTTAGTAATTTTTCCCTTTTTAAAAAACACTTTAAAAAATTTGGAAATTTTCGGGGTCCAAACCCCCAAAACCCCTCTTTTTTCCCTTTTTCCTTTTTGTAATTTTTAAAAAAATTTAAGAAAAGCCCCCTTAAAAGGTTTTTTTGGAAAAGGGGGGAAAAAAAAGTTTCCCCAACAATTTGGGAATTTTTCCAAAAAAGTTTAATAAAATTCAAATTTACAAATTTTTTGGGGTTGTTAAGGGGAAAAAAATTTTTCAAATTTTTGGGGAATTTTAAAACCCCTAAAAAAATTAAAAAAATTTTTTTTAATTTTTTTCCAAAAGCCCCGGGGAAAATATTAAAAACTTTAAGGGAATTCAAAACTTGAAAAAGAAAATAAGGGTTGGGTTTTTAAAAAAAACCCCAATTTTTAATAGCCGGGGCAAACAAAAGTTTTGGGGAAAACTTAAACTTGTTTTTCCTTTTTAAAATTTTCTTTAAATTTCCAAGGATTTTGGGTTTTTTATTTTTTTTTAAAAAAATTTCCCAAAAATTTGTTTAAAAACCAACTTTTTTTAATTTTTTTCGGGGAAAATTTGTTATTGAAATTTCGTTATCTGTTTATTTTGTTTAAATTTGGGAAAAAATATGATTTTTTTTAACAGCTTTTTTAAAATGATTTCCCCAAAAAGTTTTTCCCTATTGAAAATCCCTTGATATAGAAAAATAATCCAATTTTTTTCAAAACCCCAAAGTTAAATTTAATTTGGGAATTTTTGAAAAAATGAAATTGTTTTTAAAATTTCCCTTTTATATATTTCAAAGGTTTTAAAATTTCCCTAGATTAGTTTATTTTTTAAAAATTTTTAAAATGGAATATTCTCGGGTTTTTGGCCCTTTTTGGGTTAACGTGCCCAAAAATGTATTCAAAATTATCTGAAACTTTTTTTTTCTTTGTAATTCCCCTTGGGTTTAACCCCAAATATTTACGAAAAAATGAAATCTTTTTTAAGAAAAAACAGTTTTTGCAATATATTGGTTTCTAAATGAAATTAAATTATTATAGGGCCCCCGGAAGGGGGTCCCTGATTTAAATTTACCGAGTTACAAAAAAGGTAGCATGTTTAACAAAAATTTATTGAATAGTTTATGAGATTTGTTTCTTTCTTTTCATTTTTTTTGGAAATTTAAAAATTCAAGTTTTATAAAAAATTTCAGTAATTTTCTATAAAAACTATTAAAAAAATTTTTTTTAACGTTTGTTTCCTTTGGTATATGTTTTAAATAAAATCCCCGGTGGGGGTTCAAAAATAAATAAGAAAAAAAATTTGAAATTTAAACAAAAAAAAAAAAAAAAAAAAAATTAAAATCATAACCATTAAACCTTTAATATATGTGTTGGATTTTGTTTAAAAAAAATTTTTTTTAAAAAACCCAAATTGTTATTTCTTATATTTCACATTGTTGTTTGAGAAAAAAAAATATGGAATTTCGTTGAAAAAGTTCAAGGGGGGGTTTAAAAAAATTTTAATGTTCACACAGAAAATCATGTTTTTAAAGAAAATTTAAAGAAAAGATAAAACCCTTCCCCTTGGGGTTAAAAGTTTAAAGCAGGGGTTTTGGTTTTTTTTTAACTTCCCCTAAACCCTTATTCATTTTTCAGTTTCACAATTTTCTGGAGAAAATAAATTACAAATTGATAATCAAAAAAATTTAACCGGGGTGCTAAAATTTTTTGTTTTTTAAAAAAAATTTTAAAAAAAATTAAGAAAATTATCTTGTGGGGTTTTTGTGTTCTTTTTTAAACCCAAATGGGAAAACTTAAAATTTTTTTCAGTTAAAGTAATAAATATTTTTCTTTGGGGAGCGGACCTTTTCAAAGTAATGTCAAAAAAAAAATTTAAAAACCAAATGAAAAAAATATTAACATGCCCTGGATATAAAAAATTTTGGGGTTTCCCTTTAAAATACACTTACTTTTTTCCCTATGTAGTGAGTGGTTTTTTTCAAAAAGCTATTATAGCCCACTGTTTTGAAAAGGGTTTTGCTGGAAAAAGGAAATTTTTTAAAAGTAACAGGGGGAAAAGGGAAAAAAAATTTAAAACCATTTACCCTTAATTCAGCCCAAAATCAAATCACACAAAAATAACCCTTTAATTTAAATATTAAACTTTTTCCTTTAAAAAGGGTTATTTAAAATAAAAAAAAAAAAATTTTTAAAAAAAAATTTTTTTGGAAATTTTTTTTAAATTTTTAAAATTTTGACATAAAAATGGAAAAAAAGGAAAACAAAAAAATTTTAAAAAGGATTAAAACCCAAAAAAATTTTTTGGGCCTTTTTTTTTCGAACCTTTTAAAATCAAAAAAATTTTTTGTTAGTTTTGGTTTTTTTAAAGGGGGGGTTTAATTTTTTTTCTTTTTTAAAAATGTTTTTAAAAAAAACCAAATTTAAAGCGGGGTAATTTTTTTTAAAGTTTTTTTTTAAAAAATGGCCCCCCATTTAAATTTAATTAAAATTTAAACATTGAAATTTGGAAAATAAAAGGGTTTTTTAAAAATTTTTAAAATTAAATTTTTTTTTAAAAACCTGGAAAAAAAATTAAACCCGGGTATAAGAAAACCAGAGTTTAAAGGTGGTTTTTTTTAAGTTATATTTAATTTTTTTTTTTCCTTTTCTTTTTTAAAGGGGGACAATAAATTGGGGAATTAAAAAAAAACCCAATTTTGAAATAAATTCCCGGAAAAAGGTTTTAAAAGGATAAACCAAAATTAAAATTTTTTCCAGGTTTTCAACCCAAATTTAATGCCAAAACAAAATTTGGGCTTAAAAAATTTGAAAAATTTTTTCTTTTAAAAATTTCAGGGCTTTTGGAAAACCTTTTAAATGTTTGAAATTTTCCCAATAAAAAAATTTTTGGATTTTGAAGGGGAAAAAAATAAAAAAAATTTCAAAATTTTTTAATTTTGAACAAAATTTTTAAAAAAAAGGGGGCCTTTAGAACCCAACCGAGTCTTTTTAAAACAACCCGGGTGATTTGAAAAACCCCTTGCATTTTAAAATAACATATTTTTTTTGGGAAAACTTTTTGAAGTAAATTCTTTTTGGATTATTTTCCTTTAACGTTTCCAGGTTAAACTTTTTGGAAAAACTTTTGGTGAATTTTCCAAAATTTTTGGGCCCTTTCAAAATATCGAGGGAAAAAAAAGCTTTTTGGTTTAAAACCCAGGGAAAAACTTTTTTCTTTAATATTTTTTATCTAGAAGCTTTTTGAAATAAAATAATTGAGCAAAAAACCAGCAATTGTTTTTTCATTTTTTTAAAGAAAAACCCAAAAATTTAACACAAAGAAACTACTACAATTTCCCCTCTCCCTAAAAAAAAAATTTCTACAGAATAAACAAACTTCGCTAAAAAAAGGGAAGGGAAAATGATTTTAAAAAAAAATAATGGTTTATCATGATAATAGAATTTAAAAATTTATGTTAAAAAAATTCCAAAAAAAGCGAATTATAAATCAATTAATACCCTTTAACTTTTTAAACTATCTTTAACTGAAATAAATGGATTACTTCAAACATAAATTGTATTCAGTGAAAAATTTAAATACATTTTTTCCCAAAAATTCCCCTTTTTTAACGGGTTTTCCCTAAAAATTTTCCTTTTGTTTTTTTGCCCAAAAAAGTATTTGAAAACAGGGGTTGAACTAAAAAAACCCAAAAAAGTCAAAAAAATAATGCCAAAACCCAATATTTGCAAAAATCCTTTAAAGGGTCCCAGCCCAATTTTTTTGCAAAAAAAATAGATTTTTAAAATTTTTTTTATCTTTTTAACCTTTTTTGACCGATGCAAATACCCGCATTATTTTGATTAAAAAATTTTTTACTTTGTTTTCCCTAATTTTGGGGTTATTTTTTTAAATTTATGTTTTAAAAATTTTTATTTTTCGAAAAAACCCAGCAATGGGGTTTTAAAAAAAACAATATTCAAACGCAAAAAAGATAAAAATTTTGGAAAAAATTGTTTTTTTTTTACCCAATAAACATAAATTTTTCCATAAAATTTTTTAAAATTTATTTCTTTCAAAAAAAGTTTTGGGGAAAGGGTTTTTTGGGTTTCCCTTATAAAAAATTAGAAGAAAAAATTGAAAAAAACCCAAAAAAAATTGTTTTTTGAAAAAAAATTTTAAATATGCGTGATTCCCATTTTCTATCGTTAAAAAAGAAATTTAAAATTCTAACAAATTGGTTTTTTTTTATTAAAAATTTTCCAATGCTTGCATTTCATTTTATTTCTATTTTCTTTTTCCTTTTTTGAAATGAGAAGTAAATAAAAACAGAATGACAATGCCCTTTAATTATACCCCGTATTTTAAAATTTTTAAATTTTATACTGAAAAGAAAATTAAATGGAAATTTTGCTTTTGTAGCAAACAGGGTAAAACAAGGGTGGGAGTTTTTTGTTTAATAACAAATTTGGGGTTTTCCAAAATGTTTTAATGTGACATTAAAAAAAATAAAAAACTTTTTAAAATTTTTTAAAAATTTTTTTTTTTTTTTGTGTCAAATTTTTTAAAAAAGGTGTTTCAAAACAGTTTAAAAACCAGCAAAAAAATTAAATTTAAAAAAAAAAAATTTTTTCCTTTTGTTATTTTTTTTTGTTTTTTTAGTGTTGAAAAAATTATTTTAAAAGTTATTTTGGGTTTTTTTTTATAAAAATTTATGCTACCCTTTTTTTAATTTTCAAAAAACCCTAACAAAAACCAAAGTTTTTCCCGGGAAAAACTGCCCCTTTTTTTTTAAAAAGTTTGTTTTGTTTTTTTTAAACCCAAAATTATTTTTTCCCTATAAAAAAAAAAATTTACAAAATGCAAATGATTTTAAAAAGGGAAAAAAAAAAAACCCCTTTTTAATTTGTTGTTTATGCAAACCCTTTTTTAATTTTAATTTTGATATGTTTCTTTTTTCCTTTTTTGGGCCCATGGTAAATTTTAAAGATTTTGCTTCTATTAAAATTGTTTGGCGTGAGCATTTAAAGACCTTTTTTTTCAACCCTGTTTTGTATAAAAGTTTATTATTTTTAAACAAAAAAGTAAAGAAAAGATTTTAAACGGAAAAAAATCAAAAATGTATTTTAAAATTTTTTATTTGGGTAATTTCGAAAAACAGACCTTTTATAATTTTGGGGGGTCATTTCCTACTGGGGGGGTTTTTGATTTTTTTTTAAAAAAAATGAATGATAAAAGGGTTTTAAAAAAATTGTTTTTTACGGGGAAACGTAATATCGATTATTTAAAGAATTTTTAAAATGATTGTATTTGGGATTAAAAATTTTATCAAGGTTTATTCTTATTTTTAAATTTTTTAGCTACATTTTTTCCGGGGTTAAAAAAAAAACACAGATTTTTTTCGAAAAAATTTTTTTTAAAATTCTAATCCCCTTCCCTTAAAAAAAAGGGTAAAACAGCCCGAAAAATTTAATGGGGGAAAAAAAAATTGTAAAATTTTTTAAGAAAAATTTTTCCGTAAAAAAATTGTGTTTTTTCCCATTAAAAATTTTAAAAGGTTTTTTGGGAAAACCCACTTCCCAAGGTTATTTTGGAAAATTGTTTTAAAATGAAAAATTATTACGGGATTTTAAAAATAAATAAAAAACCCAACCCAAATTTTGCTTTAAAATTTTAAAACCAAATTGAAAGTCATTTTTTAAAAGAAAACCTTAAAAAAATTTTGGGTATTCAAAAGGGGTTTTGGTTTAAAGTTTAAATCATTAATTTTCCAAATTTTAATCTTTTTAAATCTAAACTGTTTTTTGGGAATCCCGTTTTTTTTTGTTATGGCTGGCAATTTCCCATCTTTTATTTAAACAGCCCTTAAAGCTTAAAGAAAAAACCCAAAATTTTCTAAAATTTAAATAAATCTTATTTTAAAAAAAAAAAACCCCAAAAGTTCCCCTAATTTGAGAACAAATTTTTTGGTAAACGTTTTTTCGTGTAAATTTAAAATGTGATAAAAATTATTTTCACCAAAAAAAACACATCCTGGGCTTTTTGGGAACTCAAAATTTAAAAAAAATTTTTTAAGTTTGATTAATTTAAAAAAAGGGTAAAAGTTTTTTTGTGAAAATTTTCGTTTTTTTAGAATCTGTTTTAACACGAAAAATCAACTTTTTAAAGGGCCCCTCTTTTAAATGAAAAACCCCCCTTTAAATACATTTTTAAAAAATTTTAAATTTTTAACTTTTTTAAGAAAGGGCAGACAAAAACTTTAAAATTTTTAAATATAAAACGACATCTTTCCCACAAAACAAATGAAAAATTTTAAATTATGTTTGTACGCTTTAAAAACCAAAAAACCCCCTTTTTTTATTAATATGAAAAAAAGTTGAAAACTTATTTTTCACTAGATTAAATTTATCCCACGGGAAATTTCTAAAAGAAAAAAAAATTATACAAAAAAAGGGTAAAGGGAAGGGGCCCTAGTTTTGGGCTAACCTAAAACCAAATCAAAACCTTTTCCGAAAATTTCCCCTAGACAAAAAATTCTGACCAATTTTTTAAATGACGGGTGATAAAATGTCCCTTTTTGAGTTTTAAAAAGGTTTTCCAAAAATTTCAGCAGGGGTGAAACCTAGTTTTTTCCCCAGGTACCCAAAAATTCAAAACCTTGCCCCAAAATTTTTAAAAACAATTTTTTCAAAAACCAATTTCCAGGAAAAATTTTGGAAAACAGTAACCAATAGGAATTTAAAAAATTTAAATCTATTTTTAGTTTCCGGGGAAATATTTTTTTCTTTGGCAAAAACCATTTTCCAAATACGGAATTTACCTAAAAGGGAAACCCCGGGAACCAAGGGTTGTGAAAAAATTAAAAGAAAAAAATGAAACCACTAGTTTTAAAAACAATTTTTTTCCCATTTTGGGCGGGGGTGCCTTTTTTTCTTTCCGAATAAACCCATGTTTCGTTTTTTAACAAAAATCACCCCAAAAAAAAATTTTTCAGAAAATTTTAACAAGATTTTTAAAGATGAAAACAAAAAGCCATTTGAGTTTTAAACCAAAAGTTTTTCATCCGAATAAAACCCATGTTAAAAATTCACCCGGCCCCATTCCCTTTAAGAAAAACATCCTGCCCGTTTTAATAAACCGTTTTTAGTCAAAAATGTGACTGCTAAATTTTAAAAAGGGGTTTTTCCCCTTATTTTCTGCCCCAAATAAAACCTATTTTTTTCCCCGGAGGGAAACCCCAGTTCAACTTTAATTTGAGTTTAATCACCTAAAAACAAGCTTTCCTGCCCAAATTTTGATGATAAATTGGAAAAAAGGGTAAAACCCTAAAAGTTTTTAACAAGGTTTTTTCTTTTTTAAAACTCCTTGACTAACTTCATCTGGGATAAACCCATTTTTCGAACTCACTAAAGGCTTCATCAGACACATCCTGCCCAATTTTGGGGATGATGATTCAAGAAAAAGGTGTGAAAAAAAGGGAGGTTAAAAAAGGGTTTTTCTTTTTTAGCCCTGGGGAATTTAAGGGTTTTTCCCATTTTTGAAAATAAAACCCAGGGGTTCCCAAACTAAAATTCCCAAATTTTCAACTAAAAAAACAAGAAATCCTAAATTAATTTTGATGTTTTAAAATTGAGGCAAAAATGTGCCCGCTAGAGTGTTAACATAAAATTTTTTCTTTTTTTACCCCCTTAAACCTATTTTTTTTATGGGAGATAAAACCAGGGAAAAAACCTGCCCGGGCCATTTACCTAAAAAACCAATCCGGGCCAAGGTTGGGAATTAAAAATTTAAAAAAAAATGACCCCCGTAGAGTGTTAAAAAAGTTTTCTTTTTTTAGCCCCGGGTTTTAACCTGGGTTTTCTCCGGGATAAAACCAAAAGTTGGCCCCCTAAAACCCTTGGGGGCTATCCCCTTAGAAAAACACCCTAAACCAAATTTTGGTTGATGTTTGGGAAGGAAAAAATTTGTGACCCTAGAGTTTTTTAACCCAAATTTTTTTCTATTTTTGGGCCCCCGTGATCAGAAAATGCCCCAAAAATTTTCCCCAACTAACCCAACCCCTATAAACAAAAGACAAGAAACCCAAAACCAAATTTTGGAAATGTTTGAGGAAAAAAATGGGGGCCCCGTTTGGGGGGGGGAAAATTTTAAAAAAAGGGTTTTTTAAAATTTTTTAGCTCCTGTAAATTTAAATTTTTAAAATCCGAGATGGACCCCATGGGTTCAAACTCGGGTCCGTACCATTACCTAGAAAAGCATTCCTGACCAACTTTGATGACACTTGAAAAAAAAGTGGACCACTTGAGTGGTTTAAACAAGGTTTTTATCCATTTCGATACACAAAAATAAATAATACTTTTTAAACCGCTGGATATTTCATATCAAAGTATTTCAATAATAAATAAATTGTCCAATGTTTTAAACTCAAATGTCCAAATTTTTTTTTTGTCTGGCACTCCAAATGCGCCGAAAGTCACTGACCTACAACTGCTTCCGGCTAAAATGTAAATTATTTTATTTTTTCCTAATAAATCTATTTTTCTATTAAAAATTCTTTGTTGTGGGACTGAAAAACAAATGTTGAGTGAAACGAAGTCATATTTTCATGTTTTCTGTTAAATGTAATATTTGAAAACACAAATAAAAAAATTTAAAAATATTTTTCCCAAAATTTTTTTTTTGGGTTTTATTTTTTTCTGAGAAAAATTGAAGTAATGTTTAAATCACGCAAAAACACTTCACAGATAAATTTTAAAAAATCGTTTTGGAAACTTTTTTTGATTTTTTTTAAAAAAAAAAAAGGAAATGTCAGATTAATGTTTTTTATTATTTTAAAAAATTTCCCCTTTTAAAGGGGCCAAAGGGAAATATTTAACAAATAAAAAAAATTATTTTATTTCCCCCAAATTTTTCAGAGCCTGCTAATTTTATTTTGTTTTTTTTTAGGGCTTTTAAAAAGGGCATTCCCCTCCCGATTTCTTTTTGAAAGGGTTTAAACACAAAAATTTAAAAATTTCCAAAATTACAAAAAACCCCAAAGGGGGAAAAATTTTCGAAGGTACGAAAAGACGATGGTCAATGCCCTTTGGGTACGAAAAATGTAAATCGAATTTTAAAAATGGTGAAAAAAAACCAAATAAGGAACCCACGATGGTGAAACTCTGTATTGTTTGTGGTTGTTCCTGTTAAGCCCTGCTCACCGAAAAAAGGGGGCGCAAACTTAAAGCTGGCCCATAATCTAAAACCTGCAAATAATTATTTTTCCTTTTAATTTTATCCTTGGGAAATTTAATTTTTTATTCAGTCCCTCTTTTTTGAAATTAGTCATCTATTATGAAATTTTGATACTACCTAAATGTATGGAAAATAATTTAAAAAAATTTTAAAAATAAAAAATTTTAAACTTGTTGGTGACAAATTTGGAATTTAAAAATTAAAGCTCAATTTAAACCTTTTCCTTTTTGTAATTTTTAAAAAAATTTGGGATTATGGGTTTGGAAATTCCCTTTTCATTATTTTTTTCAAACGTTGGGGTAGGCTTTAAATTTTTCCCCTTTAGGAAAAAATATATAACCCGCACAAGTCTTTTTTCGTAGTTTTGGAAAATTTAAAAAGTTAAAATCATATACCCTTTTATGTATAAACTACCTTTCCAAAATTTAGGTTAAGTTTTTTTTTTTATTACTTTAAAAGTAGATGTTTATTCAAAAAACAAATATTTTTTTTATTCCCCCCTTCCCCTTTTGGGACACCTAAATTACACATTTCTTTTTTTGAAGTGTTTCCCCTTTTTAAAAAAGGTTTTCCCCCCCGGGGTAAAATTTAAAGTTTCTTTTTGCTTTTTTCCATTGTTTATGCCCAAAAAAAGTTCTGATTGCCCTTTTGGAACATATTTGAATTCAATTCTGTCCCCCATTGTTTATTAACAAAATTTTAAAAATTGTTACCGATTGTGAAACTGTTAAGGGGCGAGTACTCTGTTAACCGAGATCAACGAAAAATTTTTTGCCATATTCGCCCCTATCATCGAAAGTTTTTCGTAAGCGGAAAAACTTTGCGGTGACCATTTACAACGGTTAAATTTTTTTGCGTATTTATAAATACGTAACCAATTAATATATAAACTGCCTAGGAAAAGAAATATAAAATAAGAAAGAACAATTATCAATATAATTTGTAATAATACATGTAATGTATTCAGTTCTAAAAGAAAAGAATTCGCTCAACCGCTCAAAAAAACTGCTTCTTCTAAAGAGTAAAAAAACTAAGAATGCTACAGAACAAATGGTTGATCATCCCCATTAATTAGTTCTGAATTAAAGCCAGAATGTTTACAGGTATTTTTTAATTTGATAGCTTTTAGCCCGGGCCCTAAAAGGAGCCAATTCTAAATTTAATATGAGCAGAACTTGATAAGAGACTACTAAAGAAATGGCTACACAAAAGTTTGGTGATTATCCATTAATTAGATAATGTTCAAAAGGTTTTTTACTATTTTTTAGGTTAAGCGGCCCCTAAAAGGGGTCGATCAAATTACTATGAGCAAATCTGACTACCTAAGAATGCTACAGAAAAAAATTGGTGGTAATCCCATCAATTAGTTCTGTAGAAACAGACGTTTTAAAAGGTAATTGCTTTTTATAGGTTAAGATGCCCATAAAAGGGGCCAATTAAATTAATATGAGCAAAACTTGATAAAACACTACATAAGATTATGGTTCAAAACAAAATTTGGTGATCACAGTAGGAGATGATGTTTCAAAGGTTATTTTTTTAGCCTTAGCGGCCCCTCAAAGTAGGATACCCCGACCCCCTTTAAGATTTTTTAAAAAAAGATAAATTAAAAAATTTTAGTTCTTGGTTTTTTACTACCAGTAATCCTTAAATGAAAAGAAAACTTATGTTTTTTACCCCAAAAGACAGATTGGAAAATTTACTTTTCTTTTTAGTTCCCAAAATTAAACGTGAAAAAACTGTTTTTAAAACCCGTCCCTTTTTTTAAACATTCCAAAATAAGTGATTTTTAATTTTTTAGTTTTTTAATTTAAATAATTTTTACTAAATTATATTTTTTTAAATTTTTTAAAATTTTACCCTTTTTTATCAAATTAAAGGGATTTTTTTTTCATCTAAATTTTGGCCCAAATGGTTTATATTTTAATTTCTACTTTTGGAAAATTATGTTGTTAAAAAATTTTTTAATGGGATTTAAATTTTTAAAATTTTAAAATTAGTAAAGTGGGAAAGGAAACTTTAATTTTAAACCTTTTTTTTAACCCCGAAAATTTTAATTTATTGTAATTTTTTGGAAAATTTTTGGGAGTTTTAAAATTTGCTTTATAACCTTTTTTTATGAAAAAGGGAATTAAAACAAAAGTCGCAAAATTTTTTTGTTTTAAATTTTTTTTTTTAAAATTTTTTGAATAAGATTTTAAAAATTTTAAGGGGAAAAAATACAAAATATTTTAAAAAATCCCCCTTTTTTTCTTTTTTTTTCAAAAAAGCCTTAAAATTTTTTTGAAAAACCTTTTTTATAAGTTTGCAATTTTGCAATTTTTTACTAGTTTCAAAAATTTTTAAATTTTTAAAAAATTTTGAAAATATTAAAACCCTTTTAATTAATATTTTTAATAAAAAGAAAAAACTTAAAATTTTTTTCCCCAAATAAAACCCGATGGGGGGAAAACAGATTTTGAATCCCAAATAAATTTAAAAACCCCAAAAATTTTTTTTATTTTTTTGCGGGTCAACAAAAAATTTGGCCCAACCCCAGGGAAAAAGTTTCATCAGGGGCCAGAATCCAGTGTCCCGAAGACTTTTTTGGGATCACGGGCCTCGATGTTAGATCTTGGGGCCCGGGGGAAAATGAAAATGGCATCCCAAAAATCTATTCCGCCATTCCCTTTGTAATAAAAGGGGAAAAGGGGGAAAAAACAGGGGTTTTGGGGGAAAATTTTTTTAAAAAAACTTCTGATGTTTTGGGAAAACCCGAAAACCCCTGTTTAAAATTTTTCCGGGTTTTTCTTAAGGGAAAAAATGCATTGCCCCTTTTTTTTAGTTCGGGACCAGCAGAAAATAAAGGAATTTAATTGCTAACAGCCGCCTTAAAATAAAGGTTCAATGGCAGTGACGGACGGGACACAAATATGACACATATTATCGTTGCAGCAGCAACATGGGGAAAATTGTGCCCCATTATTTCACTAGGATCTGACAGTAACCAATAAAAACAAGGATATTTTTCTGAAGACCTTCTGTGTAGTGATGCAATCCAGGGAACTTAGTGGTCAAAGCTAAAGCAATTGTTATGCCCGCAAATTGTCAAAACCATCGAGAAGCTACGTTAGGCAGCCACCTTGGCAGAAACGAAACTATCGCAGCCACATCAAAGTAATGCCGGGCCTCCAATCTTCCCTAAATTTGGTTGGTAAACACCTGGAACAGATAAGTCCAACGTCTAGAGGCAATAGAGATACGGGGTCAACAGAGTGAGATGCCCAAGCCAACATGTAGCCGCACTAGAGGTCTTAGAGACTGGCACGTAAAATTGATGACAAGAAAAGGGTGGAAAAAGATGTTGAAGGTAAGTTTTCTCATTCTTTGCAAGATTGTCCTGCATTCGGTAAAACATGCTTTTTGTAATGGTAAGAATCATTGTTCCGAAACTTGCTAATAAGCGTAAGAATGAAGGACAAACTTAAAAGTCAACAATAGGGACTAAACGTCCCGTTCATGAATGCAACGCTTTTTTGCGAATGGACACAATTAAAGGCAAAAAGTCATGTCAAGGCAAAAAACAAGAATGATAGTGCCTAAATTTTCAAAAAAGAAGAAAGATCAAATTAATTTCTTAAACAAGTGCTAAAAGTAATAATAGTGGTTCAAAGGTTAGAATCAAAATATGTTTTAAACTTGAAACAAAACATATAAAGGAAAGTCATTGTTGCTACATCCTTTTTTGGGCCGAAAAATAAAGTTGGTGAAAAAACAAAACAAAATTTGGCTTTTGGGAGTTTTGGTGCTAGTCGATTGTATTTTAAAAACACAAAGGTAGAAACCCAAATTTTTGGTTTTTGGGGATAACTTTTTTAATTAAAAACCCTTTAAGGGCCGGGTTCGTTTTTTTGGGGGTTTGGGGGGTGAACCTATGCATGGGGGGTAAAAAACACCCCCCCATTTAAAATTTTTTGGGTATGAATTTTTAAAAAATTTTCGTTTTACTAGAAAACAAATTTCACAATCCCTTGGGCAAAAATAGGCCCGAGAAATTTTTTGAAAAACTACAGGGGGGAAAAATTTATTTTACAAACAATTAAAAAGACAATAAGGGATAAAAATATTTTGAAGGGTTTTTGGGCCCGTGACAGTAAACTTTTGGGTTGTAAGGAAAAAACTTAAAAGTATCTTTTAATACCTGGGAAAATTTAAATAAGATTTTAGTAAAAAAGTTTTTTAAAAAGGAAATTTTGAAAAAAACAGTGCTTTTTGAGCCCCCTTTAAAACAAAAATTAAAGGGCCACAAAAATTTTTAGGGGCCCAGGTGGCCCCTTGGGGACCACTAAGGAGAGCAAAAAACCTTTAAAATTTAAAGAAAGTGCTAAATCCTACTTTTGTAGACAAATTTTTTTATAACTAAAAAATAATTGCAAAGTTTGTATTGTTGATGAACATTTAAAAAATTTTGAAAAGTTTTTTTAAAGTTAAAATAAAGCTGATCAACCTAAAAAATTTAAAAGCTTTTATCTTTGGGTTTTGATTTAGTAAACTTTCCTGGGAAAAACCAAAAAAACAGCTCTTAAAAATTTGTCACAGAAAACAGATGTATTTTTTAAAATTCCCCCAGAGCACCCAATTTGGGGGAAAAACAAAATTTGTATTTACATAAGTACAATGCATTTTAATTTGAATTGAAATTGAACTTTTATAAAAAAAATGTGTCAAAAATTCCAATCTCAGTTATTTGAAATTTAAGGTTTTTTCCACTTTTCTGATTTATCCCCTTCAAAAAGTCACAGATTATTTTGGAAATCTAAAAGAAATATCTCGCAAAACAGCAGTTGAAGAACTACAGTAGTTAAATTTATTGCTTAAAAATAAGTGGTGGTTTTTTTGTTTTTAATTTTTTCTTTAACTGAACATAAAAAATTAAGCAATTAAAAACACAAAAAGAAATTGATAGTTTCTGATTTTTTGTAAAAAAATCAGGTATAAGTATTATGTAAAAAAATTGAAATTATCCAACTTGACAGAGTGTTTTTTATTTGTAAAAAACAACAACACCACAACACCTGTAATTAGGGCAGGAAGCTGCTAGTAATAAGTAAATGCACATGTAAAAGTAGCGTAATTAAAAAGTAAAAAAAAACACACACAACTGTTTGGCCTATTAAATATATTTTGCAAACTGTTGCATCTAATGTTAACTGTCTCTTGTGCACAAACAATATCAGCAACGTTCTTGCTAGTTTCGATTAATTTCAATTGAAATTAATTCCTCTTAAAATCACAATATTATATATTAAGTTGCTTATCTCAGAGATCCAGATAAGCATTGTTTATTGTTAAAACAAAATTATTTTCATCATGAATAAATTAAATTTCAAATGCTGGTGCTCAAAAATGCATGGATTTTATGATCATAAATATATACAGCCTAATACCATTTGCTTTGAATATCAATTTAATTTCCAATTTGTAATGGCAAGCTTATGATAGTAAAGTGTGTACAAATTTCTTTTTCAGGAAGTAAGTCTTACTGAAAGACCAATATACGGGTAATGGAAATATTATTTAAGTCTCTTTTGTTACAGAAAGTTAATTTATGCCTATGTAAAAGATGAAAATAAGCATTAACTGGTTTTAAGAATTATAACATTACAAATGTATTTAGTAGTTCACGAGAACCAAAGATTCTATGGTTGTAAGGTATGGTTGGGCCATTGCATCCATCAACTTGTACTAGTATTGGTCTTCTCTGAAACCACTTGCCTGATCGACTTTAAATTTGGTTTGTAGAATCTTCGTTATGGTAAAACTTCAATTTACTCATATTTAACAAATAAGTCTTTATTATTTGGTTAGTAGAATATTTGTCTTCAATTTTCATTTAACATAGATGTATACTCAATCCATTCTCCTGTCATTTAAAGTGAATGTTATAGTTACATTTTCAAGAACATATCCAGTACATATCAAGAATTTGATTGCACCTGTAAAAAGCAGCGAACCAGATTATTAGACAAAGTGCATGTCAATAAGCTTGTTAAGAGCTTTAGAGAAAACACTCTTTGTCAGATTTTTGTTCTAGGGCTGGTGGAGCGTTCAACTGACCTAGATAAGCTTGAAACGCGTGGCTACAGCAAACCAAGAAGTAAAGGAGAAAACCATTCATGTCAAAATTTGCTGGTACATAATTTTTGTTGATTTATTTTATTCTTTAGTCTGCTCAAAAATTATTTTATGGTGCAGTATTCTCTGCAAAAATCTTAACTAATTTACAACAATGGTGACTGTTATAACTTATATTTTATGTTATATTTTCAAGTGGCTAATCGTCAGTATGAATAGCAAAATAATTAAATTTAAATAAAAGGAGTAAAGTGGAGCAAGTGTCATGACCCTCTCACATTGGCAAAGGACTTTGGAAACCTTCTCATTGTCTATTTTCTAAGAAACTTGAAATAATTTTCTAGTTTAAGGCTTGCATTTACATATATATAAAAATGTATATATGATAAATATGAACATTTTTTCAACTTCATCACAAGTCATAGCAATGTCTTGCCAACTTCTATTTTTCAATATTACCAAATTCCATGATTCTGTCATGTTATGTAACTGTGTTCAGATTTGTTTTGACTATTTTCCGTCCTTAACTGTGTGATGGGTAAATATTTTTTGAAATATTTTTTGTAACTGACAAGAATCTGAGCCGAAAGCATTCGTGATAAACAAACAAGTTCTTGTTAATTATGAAATTTCTGTTGAAGGGGCTTTAAACAGGTTTTTCTTGTTGATATATTTTCTGTTCAAGTTCAAGAAAATTAACATATTATGTTCAAAGTTAGTTTATGGTCAGTCCATTACATTGCAAATAATTTTTATCAACATTTGTTGCTATTTGTAATGTGGCTTAACTTTATACTTATAACAGTGTGGTAAAGTGGCATGTGATGGAGTCTGTTTAGTAAGAAATTAACAGAAATATTTAACAAAAGGCCTTGCCTTGCTTTCCAGACATTGATGGAGGAGGGCATTCTACCATTCGAACCTGTGTAGGTCAGGATCTATAGTGACCTGAATCAAGATTTGGGTATGCCCATATGGTCACACATGAACAGAGAAAGTTGTTACTTTCATGGATAAAGTGAGGCTAATGCATGACATTCTTCCAGATGACAGATACAGGGAGTCACTTAATTTCTGGAAAAATTCTCTGGCATTGTTATTGAAAAAAGGTATGTTTTGAGAAATATATAATTGTGAACATGATGAAGATCTCTTGGGTTGTGTGAAAATGTTACAAGTAATAAGCTTAATTTTTTTCAGTACCTCTTTCAATGATTTATAATGCATATAATTAGTTAAAAACTATTGAAAATAACAAGAAATATTTGAAATGATGTTACATCAAAATGATTGTTGTTTATTAGGATTCCGCCAGCTGCAGATGCAGTTCCATCACCATCTTTGAATTGCTCGCCTTACTACGCCATTGTGGGATATACTTGTACGTGGTATTTCCGCACTCTTTCTCTGCAACTAATGGCTGGAATTCAACGAAACTGTATGGGAATCATCAATATCAAAAGGAGATGCGCATTTCATCGGCTTTATTAAGCCCAGACTCTTAAAATCCTTTGATTAGTTATGCAGTATACATATAGATCAATAATTATTTCTGCGCCACTTTTCTGCAACTACTGGCTGGAATTCAATTAAACCTTATGAAAACCATTAATATCAAGAGATGTGCATATTGTTGCCTTGTTCAGACTCAGGAGTATGGTCTTTGATTAGTTATGTAGAATGCATATAGAGCAATATTGCTATTTCTTTGCATCTGCTGTATTGATTTCAACAAAACTTTATGGCAACCATCGATACAAAAAGGCAATTTACATTTCATTGACATGTCTAGATATTACTATTTAACACGGAGTTATGGACCTGAATATTTATCATGTACAAAGAATATTACGTTTGTGCCATGATAAATATATAAATTAAGCCTTACGTCTTCAGTTGTTGTGTAAGCAAAAACAGTGCTCGGCGGGGGATACAAATTCAACAAATTTGCTTGTTATAATTACAATTATGATTTCTGATGCGCTTATTATGTATCATAAACAAGTTATAATTTAAATACCGAACTGATCAAATAAATAATTAAATGACAACGTTATAGGTCCTATAAAAAGCACATGTCACGTTAAATAACACGATTATCCTGCCTCAAAACAGAGCAAATATCTATATCACTTTCTCGGCCCCGGCCCGAAAAGTGATATAGATATAAAGCCCGCTTTTGAAGTAATTTGATTGGCTAAAAAAGCAGGGCAAAAAAATGATATAGATTTCTGCAAAGAACTGGAAAATTGCAGACATTTTGTTTTAAGTCGGTCTATGTGTAGACGCCCGCATGTTGCCAAACTGAAACAAATTAGTCTCAGTTTCTAAACATTCGCGTCATGATTTCCAGGTTTTGGTTTGGTGCCTTCTGGGTGCCCTACTTTGGTTTGTCGGGGGCTGCGTCCTGTGAACGTTGCCTTTGCCTTCTTGATCTTTATTCTTGTCTTTGAGAAGTTTAAACAAACCAATCATCTTAGGATTGTTGTAGAGATATATACGTAAATGTGAATATTATTATTTTAATAATTTAAATTATAATATTTCATATTTTGCAGATTGACGCGGAATACCTCGGTGGTACAATAGAAGAACCTTTCCACCGGGAAACAGTTACGGTGAAGGACCGAAAACATGTTATCCTGGCTACAGACGTCCAACTCAGTCTTCTCTCTAGGGCGAAGTCATGGTACATCGACGGTACATTCAAAGCGGTTAAGACGCCCTTCACTCAAATATTGTCTGTTCATGCTTTTATCAAGTCCGGGTAAAACATAAAGCAGGTCCCTTTATGCTTTGTACTTATGTCTTGGAAAAACGGCATGACTATAAAAAAGTAATGAAATATTTACATTAATAATAATATTCAATGTTTATTTGAGTTGTAAATGGATTTAAGAACATAAAATAGATAAATTCAGAATCCCTAAAGAAAGCCCAACACGGCAAAATTGAAAATGTTGCAGGCTCGGTTTGATTGAGCCTGTTCATGGACGGTACAAATGACATTTAGCAAACTGTATTTCTTGCAAAATTAATATTTTCTCTATCTTCTAGTTTATTTTGTTGATTTTTCCAACATTAATTTGTTTGATACAAACTAGATACAACTATAAACTACAATTGTTTTTGTTTCAGGTCTTCCGAGCGATCAGCAATCTCACACCTGGGTGATGCGTTGAGACATCCATTGTAGATTTTGAAGTATGAATGTGGCAGGGATTGAGAGACGTGTTCTAGGATCCGCACATTAAAGGCTGTGCGTTTCATTTAGGACAGGCCCTCTTCCGTAAAGTGCAAGAACTTGGTCTACAGGTATCTATATTACGCTACCCTTGCTATAGTTTATTTATTGATAGGAATGGCGAATGAATCATGTTTATAAGTAAATTATGTCTGTTAGTTAAATAAATAAATACATTTTACTAGTTACTAATTGTTGCATGTGTATAAAAGTAAATCTCTTAAATATATATAATAATAATAAAAATTTATCTGTATTTTTATTTAATTTACTGACAGCTTACAGTGAACAAAATGATGTTTACCAACTTTTGATGAAGACGTTTTCCCTTTCACTTCTGCCAGCAGACGACATTAGACCCGCTTTCTATTATCTGAAGTCAAAAAGTCAACTCTAGAAACGGACTCCTACATAAACTACATTGAGAATACCGGCATAAACAACGTCATTTGGCCTATGGAATCGTGGTGTCAGTTAGGACGATCTGTGAGAAAAAATAACGACTGTGAAGGCTGGCATAACAAACTTTACAGGAAAGGGAACCCGCCTTTCTACGTACTGATGTCCCTTCTATATAAGGAAGCAGCAGATGTTAAAATTCAGACGAAGTTAGTAAAAGAGAAGAAACTAAAACGACATCAAACCAAGCAGACGAAGACTATTCAAGGACGACTGTGTGCTTTGTTTGTGTGTTTGTATGGATTTTTACGGCACGTCAACACATAACTAGCCATATCGTGCCGAATGCTATAATAGGCTTAAAATGTTATATAAAACTTTGTAAATGACTATAGAAATGAGCCAATTAGATCCTAGAATACAAGTTCATCTCTTTCAAATAATCAATAATGTTTTTTGATGAAATTGTATTAAAGAGTTCCTTTGAGTGAATTTACAGAATAAAATCTATTACGGGTCTGTGAAAAATCATGACATTCAAGAAGAAAATGCGTGACAGTAAAATTTTCATTACAACCTACACAGAAAGGGGCATTTTCAATTGTGAGGAGATAAGAGTGGGTAATTTTAGTGTGTTTAATTCGGCATCGAAGAAGAACTGTTTGATCAAGGCGGTTTGACAGAGATAGAGATGGTGACACATCAAGAGATGGGTTTATATCGTGAAGTTTATTAAAAACGGCATTGTCCCAATTTGCTTTCCATTCAGATGATACGAGTTTATTTATAGCCGGTCTAAAATCACAAGTAGGTAACAATAAGTCAGTTTTTTGAAAATTTAATGATTGTTTAGCTAAAGCATCTACTTTTTCATTTCCTCGTATACCTACATGACGTGGAATCCAATATTATTTAACATATTTTGTTTTTAGTATATCATGAAATCGTAAAAGAAGTTTCTTTATCATGATATTGTCAGATTTTTTATTTTTAATGGATATTAAAACAGAAAGCGAGTCAGAAAATATCACACATTTATCGTAGGTATGCTGTGCTATGTATGACAGTGCTAAAACGATAGCTTTTGCTTCAGCAGTAAAAATTGATGCATTATCTGGTAACCTCATACTAGATGTAAAATTATTTTCAAACACAGCCGCACCTACTTTGCAACCTTCCTTTGAACCGTCCGTATAAATATGGTTAAAATCTTCATGTTCTTCCTTAATTGCTAGAAACTTCTCTTTGAAATGTTCATGTGAATTTGATGACTTTTTTTATATTTGAACGGTTAATATTTATTTCAGGGGAATTATAAATCCAAGGTGGAACATCCTCATCGTCATTTTGAAGGATACTGTCTGGATTAATTTTAAGTTTATCTAAATCATCTTTTAAACGAAGGCCTAATGGTTTAATTTCCTTTGGTTTGTTAACAAATTTTTCAACATAACTTGGTTTGAAAATAATATTTTTGGCTGGATTTTTGCTATTTGATGAAATTCTAGTTGCATATTGAAGTGTTAGCTATTTTCGACTTAGTTGAAGCGATGGTTCCCCAGCTTCCGCATATAGACTTTCTACAGGTGAGGTGCGAAATGCACCTAAAGCTAACCGTAAACCCTGGTGATATCAGTATGGTATCTAGCATTTGAAGATATGATTTTCTTGCAGACCCATATTCAACAGAACCATAATCAAATTTTGATCGGGTAAGACTTCTGTATAATTTCAGTAATGTGGAAGAATTTGATCCCCAATTTGTACTTGATAAAACCTTTAGTAAATTTAAAGCTTTAAGGCATTTAGTTTTCAAATGTTTAATATGTGGTATAAAAGAAAGTTTTTTGTCAAATATAATTCCTAAAAACTTAGCTTCATCAACTACTGGAATTTTAGAACCAGATATGTAAAGTTCAGGGTCATTATGGTGTTTCCGCAATCGACAAAAAAGAACACATTGAGTTTTTGACTTTGAAAATTTAAAACCATTTTCTATTGCCCTCTTTTGGATTTTATCTAAATTTTGTTGAAGTTGCCTTTCCATTGTTCTCATACTTTTCGATTGATCTATGCCTGGTGTAAGAGCGCTAGCAATATTGTTTTTTAAGGCCAAAAAGTGTAACAGAAAGTATGCTTCCTTGAGGAACACCTTGTTCTTGTTGGCGATCCTCAGAAAAAGTTGAACCAAGTCTTACTTTAAAGTGCCTATCGTTTAAAAATCCAGAAATGAAAAGAGGAAGTCTGCCTTTAAGTCCAGCATCCTTTAGATCTTTTAGGATACCATATTTCCAAGTAGTATCGTAAGCCTTCTCAAGATCGAAGAAAATTGATACCAGGTGTTGTTTATTTACAAAGGCTTCTCTAATAAAAGTTTCAAGTCGTACAAGATGATCGTTTGTACTTCGCTGTTTACAAAAACCTGACTGAAAATTAGTAATAATTCCATTATTTTCTAGATACCAAACTAACCGATTATTTATCATTCTCTCGAATGTTTTGCAGAGGCAACTTGTTAGTGAAATTGGGCGATAATTTGTAGGGTCAGTTGAATCTTTTCCATGTTTAGGGATGTGTTTATATTTAACATCCATATTTAACCTCCATTTAAGAAGAAAATGCTTAAGTGACAACTATACTGTTCACAAGGCGACACATTCGACTCGCGGAGTTCTAGTTTATCATTCGTATAATTTTCCAGTTTATATAAATAACAAAGCTTTACTTATCTACAATGAATAATGAACTTTTTGTTATAAACTATATTTTTGTCCATGTGTCTTTATAACAATAAACGTTTTTAGTATAATTTTCCTGTTTATATGAATAACGAAGTTTAACTTAATGTTAATTTTAGTAATAAAATATTCGGTCTTCATGTGTTTTTTATTCAATAAAAGCTGTGTTAGTATAATAAGTTTATGTTATTAATAAATGAAATATAAAATGGAAAAAAGTCTTCCATGAACTGTTTGAAAACAGGTGTGAAAAAGTTCGTATTTGATAACGTGGCGAATATTTTTTTGAAATATTGATACTGGCAAGAATCTGAGCCGGAGTCATTTATGTTTAACAAACAAGTTCTTGTTAGCTACGAAATTTCTGTTGAATGGGCTTTAAACAGGTTGATTCTTAGTGAAGTTCAAGAAAATTAAAATATTGTGTTCAAAGTTAGGATAGGGACAGTCCATTACATTGCAAATGTAATTTATCAACATTGTTTCTAAGTGTATTGTGGATAGAACAAAACTTTCTGTAAAAAATTATCAGCACATCTGTTGCTAGTTTCGATCAATAAAAAGCAGAAGACATTTTTCAATTCCTCTTAAAATCACAAGAAAGTTTAATTTGTTGCTTATCTAAGAGATAGTGATATAGCATTGTTTTAAAAACTATATTCATCATGTTAAAAACTATATTCATCATGAATGAATTAAATTTCAAATGATGTTTTTCAAAAAATAAATTAATTTAATGATCATAAATATATACATCCTAATGCCATTTGCTTTGAATATCAATTTAATGTTCAATTTGTACTAGCAAGCTTACGATAGTAAAGTATTCTAAGAGTGTACACATTTCTTATTTAGAAGTCAGTCTTACTGATAAAGCAAGTCTCCTTTGTTACAAAAAGTTAATGTATGCCTATGCAAAAGATGAAAATAAGCATTTAGTGGCTTTAAGAATTAAAAGAAAATAAATGAATTTATTAGTTCCCCAGAACCAAAGATTGTATGGTAGGTTGGTATGGTTTGGCCATTGTATCCATCAACTTTTATCTTTGAAACTACTAGCCAGACTGACTTTCAATTTAGTGTTTAGAATCTTCGCAATAGTCAAACTTCAATTTGATCATATTAAACAAAAGAGTCTTTATAAATTTACTTATACATTGTTGTATTTGATTTAAAATCTTCGTTCTCATTAAACATGGCTGTATACTCAATCCATTCTACTGTCATTCAAATGAATGTTATCATTTCAGGAACATACCCAGTACATATCAAGAATTTAGTTGCACCTGTAAAAAGCACCGAACCAGATTATGAGAGCGAGAGCATGTCATTTACCTTGCTAAGATTGTTGTCTTCTAGGGCTAGTGGAGCGGTCAACTGACCCAGATAAGCTTAAAACTCCTGGCCACAGCACGGTAGAATGTCTTGGGGAAAACCATACACGTGTAAACAATAGAGAAAAACAGATTCCCTAAAGAAAGCCCAACACGGCAAAATTGAAAATGTTGCAGGTTCGGTTTTATTGAGTCTTGCTGGTACATCATTTTTAGTTGATTTATTTGATTTTTTAGTCTGTTCCATTTTTTTGATACAGTATTTTCTGATAAACTTCTCTGTTCTTCAAACTTATTCACAACAATGGTGGTTGTCATACCTTGTGTTATATTTAAATGCGGCTTATCGTCATTATGAATTGCAAATTAATAAAATTTAAAGGCAAAAAGTAAAGCAATTGTCATGACCCTCTCGTATTGGCAAAGGACTTTGGTAACCTTAGTAAATTAATTCATTAAGTTCAAAATGAGTGTAGAGTTAGTCTTTTATATTGCAAATTATTACATTCAACATTGCTTCCATGTGTAATGTGGCTGTAACAAATAATTCTGCTCTGGTACAACATTGTTATGAATGTGTGGTTAAGTGGCATGTGATGCTGTCTGTTAAGTAAGGAATGAACAACAGTATATCCTGAAGGCATTGTTGATGTTTACAAACTTGCATCCACATCCATGTTTATAATTTCCAGACATTGATGGCGGAGGGCATTCTACCATTTGAAACTGTGCAGGTAAGGATATATAGTGACCTGAATCAAAAAGCTGGCGTTCTTTTTCGGATATGCCCATATGGTCACACATGAGCAGATAAAGGTTGTTACTTGCATAGATAAATGGAGGCTCATGCGTGGCACTCGTCCAGATGGCAAAAACAGGAACTAAATTAATTTCTGGACGAATTATCTGGCATTATACTTTACAAAAAGGTATGTTGTTGTAGAAACAGATTTAAGCATTATATATTTTTTATCTATTACCGTGAGAAACTCGTATATAATTGGTATCATACTAAAGGAGTTTTGTTCAGTGTAAAAAAGGAGAACTGCTGCAAGTAACAAAATTAATTCCTCTTTCGGTAGGACTTTCAATAATTTATGATGCATACTATATATGAAAATCTAATGAAAATAATAATACATTTCAAATGATATAACAACATTAAAATGATTGTCGTTTATAAGGATTATCGCAAGCTGCAGAATCAGTTCCAGCACCAGCTTTTAATGGCTCTCCTTCCTACGCCATTGTGGGATATACTTGTACGTTGTGTTAGGATGCACAATGTGAAAGTGACAGAACGATTTTTATGCCGCTTTTGCGACTCGAGGAGTTAGTGAAGCTGGCATGGATATGCCTAGAGCTTAATGGCGTTAACGAATTCAAGAAGAAAATGTAAGACATTACCTTCTATAGTCTTTTTTTTATTTTGAATATTACACAAGAGTGGCTCGAATTCATTTAAAACTAGAACTGTGCCCAAAGGACACGGATGCCCCCCACTGACAACATATATATATAGTATATAGTGAAAAAATCAACAAAGGGCGCCATAATTCTGTTAAATTTGGTCGCAGCAAAAATTCCTTCATTTACTTCAATCTACACATTAATGTTGTTCATCTCTGGAAGTTTAAGCAAAATCTGCTATCCGGTTTAAGAGGAGTTGCGTTCACAAAATTTCTATATGGTATATAGTGAAAAAATCAACAAAGGGCCATAATTCTGTTGAATTTTGTCGCAGCAAAAATTTCTTCCTTTACTACCATCTACGCATTAAGGTTATTCATCCCTGGAAGTTTAAGTAAAATCTGCTATCCGGTTAATGAGGAGTTGCGTTCACAAAATTTCTACATAGTATATAGTGTAAAAATCAACAAAGGGCCATAATTCTGTTAAATTTGGTCGCAGCGAAAATTCCTTCCTTCAACAAGGAAAGGCGACGTTCAAATGTTTTTAAAAAGGCGCCCAATTATTATGTTCTCGTCATTTTTAAATTGCCCCCGAAAAATAAAAGTCTAGTCCCCTTTTCCCCCAAAGCCCCCCCCAAACCTAAATTCCCCCCCTTGAAAATCATTTCTCTTGACACAAACAGAGAAATCTTGGACGTGCCTTGCCGATGAAAATAAGTCAAAATACTGCCCCTTGTATGGGCGCATCCTTAAAACGGGCCCAAATTTTTTCAGTAGCCCATTTTTTAAAATTTTTTGGAGCAACATTGTACGCTGGGGCCGTCAGCGTTCAGGGGGGGAAATTTTGTTTCGTAAGTGCACCCTCTCCCCCGGTAATTGCTCTTTTGGTCTACTGACTTAGAAAAATTTTAGGCACATCACCTGTTAGTTAAAAGCGCTGAGAGCTCATTACATTTGTTTCGGGGCTGCAGTTAAATGTCGTGAACGTCAAAAGGCAGATAATACCGATAGCCCGATTCCTTTTGGGATATTCAAGGTGTTTATAGTGTTTTTAATCACTTGGGGAAAAAGATACTGGCATGGGGGGCAGTTCCCCTACAAAAAAACGTAGTTACTTTTAAAAAATTTTTTTTTACGCTCACTTACCAAATTTGAATGTTTAAAACATCCAATTCGCTCTCACAAAATCATGAATTCCATTGTTCTAAAAAACATAAAAACCCCTTAGTTATGAGGCCTTATGAAAAAATTAAAATTTTTATGAAGAGAAGAGTTCCCCGACAAAAAATTTTAAACCCCATTATAATTATACAATTTTTTATATCGGACCTATTTTTATTTTTGGGGAACAGACCATTTTCTAAAGATAAACAATGAAATTCAGGAAATAAAAAGTAGACAAAACGCGTGAAATCTTTTCCCCCGGTACCGTTACCCCAACAATGATATTTTTACCATCAAAGCCATAAAAATTTTTTTAAAGTAATATTGGTCAAAATTCCACAATTAAACAAGTTTTTATCACATTGCCTTCTTATCCGTAAACAGGTGGTTTTGTGGAAAACCCTTTAACATGCTCAGTTGTTTAATTATTTTTTCGCAGCGCGCAAGGACGGAATCCCCCAGATTAAAAACAAAGGTCACGTTTTACAACGCACAGGGTGAAAGTGATTTAAAATGAGACTTTTTTTACGTAACTGCCGAAACTGACAACTTAGCATTTTGTCTCGTTTATGTCTGTGCTTGATTTGAAATGAATTTTTGAAGAATGCATGTAAAAATCAAGCGTTTAAATGAAAAATACGGGTACTGCTTCTGTACGGGAACTGCTCGCATGCCAGTAGAGCTTTGTTATCCCCCGCCGAAAAATTTCGGCGGAGGATATAGAAATAGTCTCCGTCCGTCCGACCTTCCGTCCGTCCGTCCGACATTTTTGTCCGGAGCATATCTCTAAAAGTATTTGAGGTATCAACTTGAAACTTCATAGGTGGATAGACCTCATTGAGGAGGAGTGCAGTGCTAAGAATGAATAACTCTACCTTGCATGATTTTTGAGTTATTTGCCCTTTGTTATTTTTTTCAAAATTTGATTTTTGTCCAGAGCATAACTCCAAAAGCTTATGAGATATTAACAGAAACTTCATAGGTGCATAGTATTCACTCAGGAGATGTGGCAAGTGCAAAGAATGAATAAATCTACCTTTCATAATTTTTTGAAAGTTATTGCCCTTTTTTTTTTTTCATACCTAAATTTTCCACCCTGAGAGGAGCATAACTCAAAAAGTGTTTTGAGATATCCAACATGAAATGTCATAGGTGGATAGATCTTATTGAGGGGAGTGTTGTGTGCAAGAATGATAACTTTCCCTATCATTTTTGAGTTATTGCCCTTTTGTTTTTTTTTTGTTATTTTGTCCAGAGCCCTTATCTCAAAAAAAAGTATTTGGAGGTATGGCCAACTTGAAAATTTAACTTCAAAGGTGGATGGATCTCATTGAGGAAAGGAGTGGCAGTGCTTAAGAAATGATAACTCTACCCCCATTTATTTTTGAGTTTTGCCCTTTGTTTTATTTTTCAAAATTAATTTTTGTCCCAGAGCATTAACTCAAAAGCCTTTTTGAAAGATATCAAAATGAAACTTCAATAGGTGCATAGAATCTCACTCAGGAGGTGTGACTGCAACAAGAAGTAACTCTAACTTTTTAAAATTTTTTGAGTTATTGCCCCTTTGGGTTTTTTTTTTCATACTTAATTTTTTAAATTCCCAATTTTTTTTCTTCAAAAAGTAATTTGAGGTATCAATTGAAAACTTCATAGGTGGAAATAGATTTTACTGAGGAGGGAAATGCAGCCAACAAGAATGATAACCCTAAACCCTGCATTATTTTTCAGTAATTGCCCTTTGGGTTATTTTTCAGCCATCAGTATTCACATAGGTTTCAAATCTGTAATTCATTATAGCCATCATTTTTCAATTACCAAAAAGACCTCTTAAAAATGGAAAATTAAATTCCGCTCTACCACATATACATTCTTCCAATGAGCAAACACATTCGGCGGGGGATGGCCATGTTGACATGGCTCTTGTTCACATTCATTGAGCACGGGCGTCACGTGCGAAAGCGGCTATTTGAAGATTACCCAATTTCGGTTAGTAACAAGCTAGCTAAAGTTTACACATATATTGTGTATCTAAAATCTACGGATATGAGATAAATATGTTTTTATTAGATGCCCATGTTTAAAAGATATTGCAACATTAAAAGTGTCGGGTTTCTTTTTTGGTTGAGTATAGTTCTTTTACATCTCACATCAAGACAATAGAATAGGGAAAAACAGAATCCCTAAATCATAAGTTCCGTTTTACAAATATATACATTTACAAATGAAAAAGTAGTAAGTCGAGTTATTGAACATGTAGCGGAAAATATGCATTTATTTTAGAAAAAAATAAGGAACGTTTCCCTGTGTTTCATTTTTCGTTTTGCATGGATGCGCTTTTGTGTTGCTTTTCAAATTCTGTTTTTGGTTTGACGGCGAACGAACACAGTGTTGGCGGAGTAACAGGAAAAATGATTTTGGTAACAAGCTAATAGCGACACCAGGGGTCTGAAACATCTTAGGCTATAAGATGCATATATGCCAGTAATTCAAACTCATTAGAAAGCGATAATAAAAATCAAAAAGGCAAATGCAATATCCACAGGACGCAGCCCCAGACACACAAAAGCTACTACGGCAGGGCACCCGGAAGACACCAAACCAAAACTGGGATCATTTAGTCGCCTCTTACAATTACGCAGGGAGAAACGGTGGCTCTTGGTGAAAAAACATTCGGCCAGAAGGAGAATTTGCAGTTTTATAAAATACCGGTCGAGATCAAATTGCTCCTTGTTGTGACTTTTTTGTTTAATATACAAAAGAATGCAATGACATGAATGCGATGTATCCTACATCTATATACACATTAGATATCAACGGCAGGTAAAACACGTTGTTTCTAAAATAGAGAAAAATAGAATCAACACGGCAAATTTGAAAATGTTGCTGACTCGGTTCGATTGAGCCTATTCATTGACGTACTGGAAAGTGCAAGTAACCGTCCACGCCCCTAACACCGGCCAAAACGATAAAGCATAATATGAAATACTTATTTAGATCAACGTGCCTGGATTGAGGGATGTTACACCCAATGCGCAGACTCCATCCAACCGAGTCTGTAATTTATCAATTGATCATGCAGTTTTTAATGCTGCCGAAGGATCACTTTTGTCAAGATATTTTGACAATATTCATATACATATTAGTTTGGTTTTACGTCGCACACACACAAGAGCTAATATGGCGACTTTTCAATTTTACTGCTGTTGCCTTCTTTTACACGCCCGTCTGGAGCAAATCTACTACACGGATTGTGGAATTTAAAGAAAGTTGTTCATTGAACGTCCCATTTCCTTGTTGATCTTGTTGATCATATTTCATAGAAATATTCACAAATATAGCTGTGTCGCGCACATGAACCAGGTCTCTAGGTCAAATTAGATAAATACAGAATCCCTAAAGAAAGCCCAACACGGCAAAATTGAAAATGTTGCAGGCTCGGTTTGATTGAGCCTGTTCATGGACGGCACTGGAAAGTGCACGGCACTGGAAAGTGCAAGTTACCGTCCACGCCCCCTAGCACCGGCTTAAGCAGAATTCAACATTTAAACATGAAATAGTAAAATTTTGAATTTAGAAACATCCGCAGATGTGTTCATACGGCGGTTTATCATGGAACTTCAATGTGAACACTTCCGTGCCATTCCATGAAAAGCGGCGTATGGTCCCCAAGTAATAAAAAGCGTGTGCCCTAAACGAGCAAACAATGGGCGGAACTAAATAAAATGGAATTTTGAAAGGGGATCAGAGGTTATGAAGCCTGCGTATCACAGATAAGACGTCAAAAGACAAGTTTAAAAAACAGGCAACATATCCTAAGGGTGATTCAACATTATTCAAGTAGGAATATTGGAACCACCAAACTAGAAAATGCCGAAAAGTTGAAACTATAAATACCACAAGCACAACAATAATGTCGTGCTGAACGATCTTCAAGGATCGAAAATATAACATCATTGATTAAATGTACGGGGAGACTTTTTACAGCCGCCACACGGCACAAATAACACGGATGTGATCATAAATTAGATAAATACAGAATCCCTAAAGAAAGCCCAACACGGCAAAATTGAAAATGTTGCAGGCTCGGTTTGATTGAGCCTGTTCATGGACGGCACTGGAAAGTGCACGGCACTGGAAAGTGCAAGTTACAAAGGTGCAAAGTGCAAAGGCCAATCTCATTAAAATCATATCCTAACTGTCGCTTCACTACCCTACGCTCGTCGTAGCGAAGAGTGACGGAGCAAAAACGCTGATCTGATTTTAATGAGATTGGGTCAAAGGCCAAGGTCACACTTAGAGGTCATTGAAAAACGCTTGTCCGGAGCAAATCGTTTACATGCATTGATGGATTACAATATATCTTCCGAAGGATCATTTTTCCAGATATTTTAACAATATTCTTAAATATATATTAGTTTGGTTTTACGTCGCACAAACACAGAAGAAGGGCTAATATAGCGACCTTTCAGCTTTACTTATGTTGCCTTCTTTGTTAGCATGTATCCTACAAGCATTGAGGAATTTTAATGAAACGTGTTCATTGAAAGCCCTTTTCTTGTTGATCTCGTTTATCATAGTTCATAGAAATATTCACCACTATAAGAAGCTGTGTCACGCACATTAACTAGGTCTCTAGGTCAAAGGCCAAGGCCTTTTTTAGAGGTCATTGAAACACGCTAGTCCGGACCCAAACTTCTACATGCATAGAGGGATTTAATATAATTTAGCAGAAATGCTTGACATTGTTTTGCGACGTGTCGCCTTCAAAATTTAGGTCGCTGCGGCAAAGGTCAAGTTCACACATAGGGATCGTATTTCATATATTTTAGATGAAAATGTGTATTTAGACCATTTAGTCATCATTTATTGAGGGATTGAAACCCAAATTGTTATTATCATGACTACGTGTGTGAAATATTTGCAAGGTCAAGGTTACAAAAGATGATTAAATATAGTCCAGAGAATATTTACTACTTATATGCAGATCTCTAATACTTCATGGAAATGTTTACCACCATGAGAAGCATTGTCAAAGTCTAGGTTAAAGGTCACACTTTAAGGTCATTGAAAAACGCTTGTCCGGAGCAAAAGAGGGATTTCAATACATGTATATAACTTTGCACAGATGTGAACCATGGTGAGGCGGAGTGTCGCGTGCTAAATTTAGGTCCCTGTGGCTATTGTTAAGGTCTCACATAGGGGTCATATTTCAGCGGACTATTAAGTCATCATTTATTGAGAGATTGACACACAAATGGTCAGTATCATATCATGACTACCATTTTAATGCCAAATATAATCCAGGTCCTCTGCTACCAATGTCAAGTTCACATAGTGAGATCAAAGTTTGTGTACGCCGACTATTTAGTCATCATTTATTGATGAATTGTAACACAAATGATAACTTGAAGTGTGTCACGTGTAATTTATGTTAATATTAAGTGCAAGGTCGATGTCACTAGAAATGATAAAATATCTAAATACTGTCAGGATATTACCAATAGCATATATCCGTGTGCATTATTTTAGGCAGCATATCTATAATGCTCACATCTCCGACAAAAGCTTTTGTGATGGGCGTGTTTTGCGACAATGGTGCCCTTGTTAAATATGAAGAACAAGATCAACAAGGAAGGGCGGCATTCAATGCACCCACACGACTCGGCAACTCAGGACCACCGACAAGGAGTCCAGCAGGACCCAAACAAAAACAGGACAGGGCGCAAGGCAAAAACAAGGACGGGGTTAAGTTTGCCTTTAACAGCTTATCTGTGATCTGTGGATGGTTTCACCATTTTCGTGTTTAAATGTTTAATTCTGCTTTAGCCGGTGCTAAGGGCGTGGACAGTATCTTGCAATTACTTCTACCGTCCGTGAACAGGCTCACTTAAACCGTGATTGCAACATTTTCAATTTTGTAGGGATTCTGTGTGTCTCTAATCCTTGACCTCTGATGCCCTTTCAAACTTGTTTTCTCGTGTAAGACACGCGCATTTGTTTACTTAGAAACCATGTGTCACATTTAAGGTTGAATTAAACCGCCGTATGTACACATCTGCGGATATTTCGAAATTCAGAATTTTACCAGTTTATGTTTAATGTTGATATGTGTTAATACGGTGCTTTTGGTAGACGTAGACGGTAGTTTTCCACCTCAATGAACATGTTCAATCAAATCAAGCCTCTAACATTTTCAACTGTGTCGTGTTGGGCCTTTCTGAATTTTCATTGTTTTCTTTATTTTTAGCTCAACTCCTCTTGGAATACTTGGGCTAATGCAGTCACCCTTTTCGACGTCTCTACTGTATGGTTAAGTTTTTAATTGTTGCCTGGTATCTTTAATGGCGTCCGCGCCGAAGCGCGGCGCCCTTATGGAATGAAATCAGATTTTGTGAATGGGCGACAGCAACATCTCGAGCCTTTCAGTCGGTCATGATAAAAGCCGATCATTCCGATCGGTATGAGGGTGCTTGATTAAAAAAATGTCTCGATATGTACAATGGATAGCGGACTGGAGAATTTCGCAATTCATAAAATAACCTTTTCCGTTTCTTCGTTTTTATACACCCGTTTGAAAAACGGGACGTATTATGAGAACGCCCCTGTCGGGCGGGCGGCGTCCAATTTTGTCCGGAGCATATCTCCTACATGTATGGAGGGATTTTAATGAAACTTCATAGAAATGTTCACCACTATGAGGAGCAGTGTCGCGCACATGAACCAGGTCTCTAGGTCAAAGGTCAAGGTCACACTTAGAGGTCATTGAAAAATGCTTGTCCGGAGCAAAACTTCCACATGTATAGAGGGATTTCAATATTACTTGGCACAAATGTTCACCATTGTGAGGCGGAGTGTCGCGTGCAAGATTCAGGTCCTTGCGGCCAAGGTCAAGGTCACACATAGAGGTCAAAGTTCAGATAAAAATATGAAGATGTGTATATGGACCATTTAGTCATCATTTATTGAGGGATTGTAACACAAATGGTCATTATCAAGACTATGGCTGTGACACATATAATTTAGGTCAATATATACAAGGTCAAGGTCACTCAAGATGATGAAATATCCAGATTTTGTAAATATAATTTAATCAAAGGGCGACAACAAAGTTATTACTTTGTTCATAAATGACTAACACAATTACTCCCCTTGATCTACTTTCACTTTCAATTCTAAAAATAGAATTTAATCAAAGGGCATAAAATAATCCTCTTTCTTGGACTTGAGTATGTTTCTAAAGAATGTAACATTTATTTACACATGTTTCATTCATTGGTCAAGATTCTTAACTGTGATAACTATGGTGTTCTGTAGACTTGGTATTTGTTCATAAAGATCATACAGTAATTACCTTATCAAATGTAAATACTTTCTCATAGAAATTTAATTATATTTTAATTTTCAAGTAAATATCAGTTCAGCTCATTCAAAGATTAAGAATTGTAATGAAATGTATTTCCCTAGAATAAAATCTTAAATCAGAATTTTTTAGTTATTAAATTACAATTACATGTACTTTTTATCTTCCCTACTGATTTGTTTTAAGGTTCATTTAACAACACAGTGCCAAGGATAAAAACTTGCTTGCTAGATAACACTTATCCATAATGCCCCCATCTCCATCTAAAGCTTTCGTAAACGGGCGTATTTTGTGACTATGGCACCCTTGTTTTTATTTATTTATCATTTTGTAGTACACAGTGGGTTATTATGGTATGTTAAAATAGAATGATGAGTTGATCACCTAAACATTCCGAAAATCTATTTATAGAGGGATGTACTGCTATCGGTAATTCTCGGTCTCTCTCGGTCTATTTTGACCGGGATTTACTAGTGACCCACGTTTATTGTCCGGTCTCTCCCGGTTTTTGGAGTAGATGTTTGATATCGTGACAGAACAGAACAAATATTTTACAGATAAATAAGCTTGTTTTCCAAAATGAATGTTTGTCACTTAGTTTGGTTACAATAATTAATAAACACAGATCAACTCTCAAATTTATTGATTATTATTATACATAAACATACAATTCGTAAAAACCCCAACAACAACAATAGCATGTTTCATTTTATCTATATGAGATAAAAACAATAAATATGTGCAATAATTGAGAAAAAGGTACATTTTTCTGGTATTAATATGACACCATCAACTTTGAAACATTTTATTTAATTTGTTATTCGTGTTTAGTAAAGATGCCGAGGAATTATTCAAAGTTACAAATTAGATTTTACTAATTATTCAATTGATAGATAATTTAAAAAATGATAAAGAAAAATACAAATGTACATGTACATTGTTTAAGAATAAACAATATTATATATTGAAAGATTAAGCATAATTTACTGACCTTTTCCAGTTACGTTTTGACTTATAATCGTCGGTCAATATGACAATTGAATTCTTAAAATTTATTTTACAATTTTAATAAAAAAAAAAAAAGTAGTAAACGTAAAAACTCAGTATTAAAATAGCACATAAAACACAAAAAAGAGAGGAAAACAATATTCATAAAATCTGTATTTTTTATATTAAAATAGATATTACAATTATTGTATAATAAACAATTATGCTCAACATGATTGACAACATGGTACATTGTAATATAACCAGTGTCATATTTTTACTACGTTTGAACAGATACCTTAAGAGGGGGTCTTCGCTAATAGCGATAACATAAGAGACAATTCCACAAGTGTGGTGTTGATCATGCGTTACACATATGGATTATAAATGATGGTATACATGTATATCCGTTGCTATTAATAATCACGATCATAAAGAAATAACAAGTTATATTCTAATCTCTAGCATGCCAATCAAAGTTCATAATGAACAATGTCTTTCGTCCGTTCATTCTGGTAAAAACAAATTAACCATTGAAAAGTTTATAAGAATATCTTGTCATCATATGTCTACTAGTTCATCTTGACTTTCTGCATTTCTTGCTTGGACACCCTTTGATGCTTTGCATCAATGCTTTTCTTGTAACTACTGAAGGGAATGGATTTTAACTTCGCACACTGATTATGTCATATCTAGCACGACTCTGGTTGGATAGTTTGCATATGTATGCCCCTTTTTCGATTTAAATTCGCCCCTTAATTCTTGGTTAAGTTTTTTCATGTAAGCTGGTGTCTCCATAACTACTGTCCTAGGATGATAATTTGGTCTTAACGGTACATGGGAAAGTCCAAAAACGGAGTTATCTGGATTATTATCCGATATCGTAAAAGCAAACACTTATATATACTATATAGCATTATTCTTACAGTATCGTTGGTGTATTACTGTTCTGGCTCTGCCGGTAGATCGAAATTATTGTAACTTTTACTGGTTTGTACTCATAGGTTCGAACCCCACGTAGTGCCATTTAAAAACCACAGTTTTTTCTTCTTGCTCTGTTTTTTATCATTATTATTTATTTATTTTTCGTTTTCCTTTTTGTTTTCTTCTTATAATATATAGTTTATAGTATATATTTATTTTTTATTTATTTCTAATCTATTTTCTTTTTGTATTTTTTGATCACAGTGTAATAAAATTTTCGATCTCATATTCATGTATGTATATGAAAAAAACCGATCAAACTTGTTTTCTGAAAAATTGACTGTTTTGAGGTAAACTAAAAATGTGTCTTACCAGTAGTAAACGGGTAAAACACATTACTGACACGGTTGCTCTACCTACTGCGCTAACAAGACATATGATAACATTTAGTTTTATTTTCATTTTTATAGATTGTGGCATTGATCTGCCTAACCTATTTTTCGCATTGTTATTGGTCTTTGTTATGTAAACAAAAGCTCAAGTTATCATCCTAGGACAGTACTGACGAGATTGGACTGACACTCGACATGCTTGTTTTCCGTGATGATCTAAATTATGTGACTTGTACAAGTCCAATAAGTGTAATTTGCTTTTTTGAATAATGCATTTTTTAAATTAGAAATTCTTGGTAAATTTTGTGTGTGAGCTGGTATCTCCATAACTACTGAAGGAATTTAAAGGACTTAGAGCAAGTGTTTGAAGAAATAAGTAAAATAACAACTGACGGTTGTTCTTCCTTAAAAACTGACGGATAAGATATATTTTTGTTGAACACATTTTGAGGTGGATGAAAATACACATCATCTTGGACAATTCAAATACCATGCAAAAATAAACAAAATACAACTACTGCAAGTCTAGTAACTAAGTTTAATGTTGAATGGCATCTGAATTAAACGGGTTTAATGTGATACAGCCGGTATATAATACATTGTGTATATAATTTTTGTATCAAGACTTTTTTTGAACAGGATAATAATGCATTGATTCGCAAAACTTCACGGTGTATAAACAGTTTAATCTACCTTTGGTAATAATAGAAATGGCATGATTTGTTGCGATATTGTTTACGGAAACGATCGAGCTTTGTTGTAAATAAGTTTAATCCTGTTAACAGTAAACATCTTAATTGGCTAGTTCAATGTGTGTATACGCATCTTTGAATTTGAATGCTTTTATTTGGTACATCAAACACTTTTTTCAACAAGAACCGAATAGATAAAGTATAATTTGCAAATAATTAGCCAGTACAAAAGTATCTTATCCAACATATTCTTATTTTCCTTATTATATAACAAGCTGATTGACACGAAGGTGGCTTTGTTATTGCCAATTTCCAACATGTCTTTTTAATATTTAAACACGTTATGCATAATCAAGTATATTTTGTTTGTTTGTTTGTTTGTTTGTTTGTTTCATTTTACGCCTTTTTCCAACAGTATTTCAGTCATATAGGCGGGTAGTTTCCTAACCATCGTTCCTGGAGAGTTACAGGTAGTACTAGACTACCTTCCTCCGCGCTAAACTACCAAAGCATCTCCCGGGGATCGCCATTGCATTGCCATTTCTGAGATAGAACCCCAGGCAAAGATTGTTATGCCCCCACAAAGTGGCTTAAACTTACAGGGATGAACAACCTTAATGTGTAGATGGTAGTAAAGGAATGAAACTTTGCTGCGACCAAATTTAACAGAATTATGGCCCTTTGTTGATTTCTTTCACTATATACTATATAGAAATTTTGTGAACGCAACTCCTCTTAAACCGGATGGCAGATTTTGCTTAAACTTCCAGGGATGAGCAACCTTAATGTGTAGATGGTAGTAAAGGAAGGAATTTTTGCTGCAACCAAATTTAACAGAATTATGGCCCTTTGTTGATTTTTTCACTATATACTATGTAGAAATTTTATGAACGCAACTCCTCTTCAAGCGGATGGCAGATTTTGCTTAAACTTCCAGGGATGAACAACCTTGATTTGTAGATGGTAGTAAAGGAAGGAATTTTTGCTGCGACCAAATTTAACAGAATTATGGCCCTTTGTTTATTTTTAGTTTTTAACTTGTGGCACATGTAGTCCAAAAAATATTTGACCAAGAGTCATAAGATTGACATAATAGTGGCGTGTGGGAGCATCCGTGTCCTATGGACACATTTTTAGTTGATGTACATTTTATTTATTCTTTGGAATATGCAAATACAGAATGTTCGAATATTTATTGAGCGCATGCAATTGTAATGTCTAGGTTACAGTCTGAATCATAATCATTACCAGAATGTATTCTTTGAAAGAATCCTGTGATTGAAGGAAATGAGTTATCTTCAATTAATTGCAAGAGAATGTGAAAAGTCAATTCTGACATTTCTTATCAAGTATTGAAACACATTTCGATTTCATTATCTATAACATTTAGCATAAATAATATTTCCGAGGACATATTTTAGAAATAATTGACAAAATAATTATATCTCTTTTAAGTTTTATTACGGCGAGTATACAATATGCATCTGATACGGAAAATAGACAATGATAATGCATAACTTTAAAGTGACGATATCCTCATTTTTTCACATGCAAATTGAGTTGAATGAGTTATATATTTAACAAATTGACTATTGGAATGGTGATTGGCAAATAACTGATAATTGGAAATTGGTACAATATAAATGACATAAGTTATAAAAAGACTGCTCTAATCTTTTAAAGATTGAACGTTACCGGTATATTCTGAATGATATTTATAAATTTCTCCGGTGGTCACGTGTTTTATATTGTTTGTTTTTTTTTCCATAGTAAAGTATGAAAGTTTACACACTTACTGCAAAATGTCGCTATTTTAATTTTACCTTTGCACTGCACATGTACACGTAGATGGACATACTTTCACTTTAAAACTAAAATAAATTAATCGATTTATAGTATAACAATTACACATTTTGATATTAAAATAATCATTAACTGTCCATACAATATGTGCCGATCATTAAATTTTTGAAAATAACGTGCCGATCATTTTGAAAATAACGAGATTGTTTTTCAAAGTAATTTGTGTTATATATGAATTTTACAAAGTCGTATTATTATTTAATTATTTTTGGGCAACAGAAAACCATTATGTGATTCGTAATGGCATAAATTGAACCATTTATCTGCTTTGTTTTAACCTTGGAATATTATATGTATAATATGCTATCAGTGCGTCATATAAATGTATTTATCGTTGAAGAATGTTAATTGCTTATTCTTATTGATACATAAACAATTCATAAAGTAGTATCGTAAAAATGGCTAGATATAAGTTTGTGTTACATATATAATAAGGTATGTACAAGACATAATCGGACCATGTATTCTTAATGTAAAATAATGGCAAACGGTACCTTATGTTTTCAAAATTGTCACAACATATCAGTAAGAAATCTTATTGGTATTTATTTTTTATTGTTTTCTATATGACAAATAGTTCAAAATTATTCGTATAATTCGGTTAAATATATTTAAAATATAATTCGGTTAAATATATTAGTAAGCCCTAATATGTAACAACTTTGTATGACATTTCGTCGCAGTGTCACATTTATTCACAGTTTCGTAATGCTTCTGTGTGATATGATCGATTGTTCCATTTATTCTGTCTCCTGCTGGTAATCAACACTTGCAACACGCTGACCTAGGCAATGTTACTGTCATTTCTTACTTAGGTGTACGGAGTATTTACAGTGTAAACTTGCAACGTCAAATGGTATATTACTAAATTGGAATATTACATGTATTAATTGTGTAACAAATATGTGCACATTCTGGGCAGATTTTCAATTAGTTTTGGTATGTTAATTTCTCATCAGGTAAGACAATGTTTAATACATTTTGTTAGAATTCTTAGATTACATTATGTTCTATGTTAAGTTTAAAGAATGATGTATTTTCTATAAGTTATAGGAATGTACCAAAATTATTTTCATTTTGTCATTTTAAATTATGTATAACACGACCTTAGTTAGCCAGATCTGAGTAAAATTGGTTCTGAATATTTAGTATTTCACATAGTATTTCATTCGAGACATAATGAATACATAAAGGGGCGATTTATGCATTTAAGAACGTCTCAAAGACTCTGCTACAATTTATATTTTATCGACAGACAGAAAGCTATAATCAGGTTAAAGGCCCTTTATGCCTCAAAATTGACATCAAGTTTTTAGCTCGACTATTCGCAGAATAATCGAGCTAATGCAGTCACCCATTTGTCGGCGTCGGCGTCCCTGTGGTTAAGTTTTTATGTGTAAGCTGGTATCTCCATAACTACTGAAGGGAATGGAGTGAAACTTCACACACTTGTTCTCTGTGATTATCAAAGATGATTGGCACAAGTCCCATAACTCTGATTTGCTTTTTTGCATAATTATGCCCCTTTTTCGACTTAAAAATTCTTGGTTAAGTTTTTGCGTGTAAGCTGGTATCTCCATAACTACTGAATGGAATGGATTGAAACTTCACACACTTGTTCTCTGTGATTATCTAAGATGATTGGCACAAGTCCCATAACTCTGATTTGCCTTTTTGCATAATTATGCCCTTTTTCGACTTAGACATTCTTGGTTAAGTTTTTGCGTGTAAACTGGTATCTCCATAACTACTGAAGGGAATGGATTGAAACTTCACACACATGTTCTCTGTGATTATCTAAGATGATTGGCACAAGTCCCATAACTCTGATTTGCTTTAGTATATAATTATGCCCCTTTTTCGACTTAGAAACTCTAGGTAAAGTTTTTGCGTGTAAGCTGGTATCTATAGCTACTGGAGAGGTTTGTGCCTTGTTTGGAACAATTTTTGCATTCATTATAATAAAGCAGACATTTTAAACTCGACAAAACATCGTAATAGTAAGCCTTTGTACCTTTTCGGACAATTCTATGTATTCATATGGGTAAGCATTATTATTTTCAATAAAACACCCTTGTGACAACTTTTCGAATAGTCAAGCGATACTGTCCTCCGACAGTTCTTGTTTTCTCAAACACTTAAAATTTAAGTTTTAAGTATCTTCTAACAGTTTTATAAAAAAAATATATTGACCAGCTATATAGATGAACTATCTTTTCTCTCTTTTTTTTTGCTCTGTGGCTATTGATGAAATTATAGTGAATTAGTGTTTTGTATTGAAGTCAAAAAACTACTTTGTTTACATTTTGCTACCTTTGCGATACATTACTGCACATTCAGCGCTCATGTCTATAATTATTATACATCACACATAAAAAAATATAATAATAAAATATTTTAAACACATGTTTTACATTCCTTAAAAACTAAAATTTTAAAATGGATTTCTGTAGCATAATGTGCTTTTAGGAATAGAACGCATATGTTTCTTTCAATTTATCTTTAGATTCGTTGCAATTTACATTAGGACGTATATAATCAATTTGATCTGAACAAAATGTTTTTCGAAAACGCATGCAAATTCCAGAATATTACAAGTTTTTATCAATATTGATAGCATAATTATGTGAAACCTATTTTATTTTACATATATTATCATAATGTATCTCAATCTCATACAATAATGAACTTGTTCAATATATTTGAACTTAATGTGCTATTCATGTATTATCAGGTAAATTCCTGAATAGAAAGACATCTTTATTGTGTCGAATTTGAAAGTGTCGCAAAGTCAAACTTTGCTGATGACCTAACTAAATTAAATCATTAGATAATCAGAGCTCAGATGGGACTGACTTAAAAAGCCATTTCGGGTATAAATTTTTTGTATAACAACCCTTGTTTTAAAAGTTGATTTTTGTTAAATTTTCAGGGGACAAATTTCATGGGAATCTCTCCCCCAATTCTTAATTATTCTATTCTTTGCATTGATATTTTTTCAAATTAAAGGGGAAGGTAAAAAATCTAAGCCCAAAAAAGATTTAAAGTTTATGCATTTATGACAAATAGAATGCAAATCATGAAAAACTAAAAGTAACCTTTTTTCTTTTTTACTGAAACAATGACAAAAAAAATGCCAAAATTTTGGGCAAAATTTTCTACGGGATGACGAAGTATTTTTCGAAAACAGTTACGAAAGGGATATACCTAGGAGAAAAAAAAAAATAAAGGGGCAGAATTAAAGGAAACAATTAAATTTTAGAAAAAAAAATGAAATTTTTACATTTATTTTTGAAATGACGCAAAAGAAAAAAAATTATGGACAACAAAGCCTTGTAAGGATACAGGCAAAATGCTTTGTTTTAAAATAGCATTTGCTTTTTTATTGCAATCTCTCAAATTTCTTAATTAATTACTATTATAGCATTGCATATTCTCACTTTAGGTGAAGATACAAATTGAAGCAAAAAGAGACAATGTTTATGCATCATTACACATAGAATGCAGTCATGAAAATCTACAGTAACTGTTTGTTGTAAAATACTAAAAAAGTGACAAAAACATGCATCTGTGTCAAAATATCTTACACCAAATAATGGATGAACGAAGTATGTTCGAAATCAGTTACGAAAGACTATACCTAGAAGAATAACGAAGAAGTGCAGACAATAAAGGAAACGATTTTATTGAAAAAAGATAAAATTAATACATTTATCTTTGAAATGACCCAAAAGAAAAGTATGGACAACAAAGCCTTGTAAGGAAACAGGCAAAACGCTTTGTTTTGAAATAACATTTGCTTTCTTTAGAACATTATTAATGTTGTAAAATATGCAATGAATGTTTCATACAAGGAGGAAAAAGGTATTGATGTATATGATGTGTCTGACGAATTGTATGGTATTATTGCCCCCCTTGTGTTCATAATTGTTATTGTTTTACTTCTTTTGTTTATAATTGCCCATATTTTAAGATAGATTATATTGATACTTCTGTAATATCCTGATTGACTTAATAATATTCTGTTTTAAATTATGTTTTACTGTTGGAATGTAAAACGTGATTTTTATTCTGATAATATTTTTAAGCTCAATCAGTAATGTTTGGTAGAATCTAAATATATAGGACCACAATGAGTGCCAAAAAGTTCTTTCTGTCAGCCAAGAAATGTTTCGACAAAAGCAAAGGTTATTTTTTGTCATTTATTTGCATTGTTTTCGCTATGACATTTTACAAGAAAATTCAAAACAGCATATATCTTGTAGTTTGCACTGGCAAATAGAAAAGAATGAAAGAGAGAAAGATTCAATTTTTCGGGTTTTTTTATACATTCATTTTTGTATATTAAAAATCATTTAATTATTTAGTAATAATTGAACATTTTTATGGACGAAGTAAATTCTTATTGTTTTCTATTATATACATATGTTAGGTAAAATAAAGGTAACATTGCATTTACAAATGTACATGTTTTGATACTGAAATATTACATTAAGTTGCAAGACTAATATTTAAATTGCAATTGATACGCATGACACCTGTTTGATGCTTAAAATTAGTGAGTTATGATAATTTATTGCCTGGATATGAGTTTTGTCTGTGATAGGAAAATGTGCACGTGTCAAAAATTAAATAACGTAGGAACTGTCTGTAATACGATGCACTGTGTGTATCTTTTTTTATCGCTGTATGACAGTTGTGAGAATTATAACAGAAATCCTCCAGGTGTATGCTTATTTTCATTAAAAACTGTGAATATGTATTTAAATATAAATTATTGCTTTAATTGAACAAAGAAAGTTATTTACACAATGCAAATGACAATCGGACAAGAATTACTAAAATGTGGTCAGAATATAACAAATAGAGTCTACTCAGTAAAATTAGGTGATACAATCTGCAACATCAGTCATTATCGCACCCTATTTCATTAATTAAAAAATTTTCAATCTTAAAATTTATTTACTTTAAAACAAAAAAAACAATTTTTTTCCTCCAGGATTTTGTTTTAAAATTTTTGGGCTCATCTGGAGGGAATTTCAGTTTCAAGTTTTTCATATATATTAAAATTTTATTTTAAAGTATTAGAAAAACTTTTTGTCTGTCTCGTGGAAAACATTTGTATTAATGTTCCTTAAAAATCTTTTCTAAACCCAAGTTCGTTTTATAAATGCAAACACCCGGAAATAGTCCCTTTTTTGTTTTCAAACTTTGATTATTTTGGGGGAAAATAATTAAAAGTTTTTTTTCGGGAAAAAGTTATTAATTTTTTAAACGAATTTTACCCTTTAATTTTAAATTTTATTTCCTTTTTCCCCTTTAAAACACAATCCCGTATATTCAATTGTTTTTGTTAAACAGTTCTGTTACAGCAACAAATTAAGTTTCATTATAGTGCGTTTTTAATGTCGATGTGTATCAATTGAATTCAATTATACCTTTGGATAATTATACCATAAATCTTCAAATTATTGACAAATCTATCGGTTTAAGTGAACAGATGCGGAATAAGAATGATGATATAATTTCGTGCCAGTGCTGGTTATATATTTAGAAAAATATGATATTGACATCGACCACAAAGCCTTTATCTTCATGCAATCGGACGAATCATTTAAAGTGCAAACAACAACAACAAAAATATCATGGTTCAAACGCATTTGTTTTGAACAACTTTTTTATCACCGACATTTGTGTATTTATTTTGCTGTATCTTTTGTCACGGGTATACAATTTGTCGTACATAAATAAGAGAATAACTTTGTAAGATTTTTATATGTTTCGTTCAACTCCATTTACACAGTGAATAAAGTTGTTTTTATGCATATCATGTATTGTGTATTTTCTTTTTAAAAAAATTGTTTTTAAAAAATAAGCCTCAAAATACTTATTAATTTGGTTTATTTTCATAAAAATTTGATTCACACCACCCTTTAACTAAAATTTGGGCATACTGGGAAAAGTTTTTTGGTATTTTCTGGGGGTGATAAATGCGGAATGATTGAATTTTTTTAATTTAAATTGGGTCATCATTTTTAAGGTTTTTTACAAAGGGTTGACGGGTAATTAGTTTACATTTTGAAATAAATAACTTTGAGGTAAATCATTTTTCTGGTGTTTTTTTTTATTGTATTTTGTCCTTAGTTTAAAGGCTTTATTTTGGGAAAAAACAAAAAGCGGGTTCTCGGGGGGTATTCGAGTTTGAAATTGTTCAATTATTTGTTGGTTGTTTTTTTTGCCCTTTTTTTTAAAAACAAAATAAATGACCCAGGTCGGGGTTTTTTTCACCCATTATGTTTTTTTCTCTATTTTTTGTTAAAAAGAATTTATCCCCCTTTTTTTTGGGCCCGGGTTTCATAATTTTTTAAGTGCTTTTTTGTAAACCCAAATGATTTCAATAACAATTGTCTATGACGGGGAACGATCGAAAAGTAATTTAATATAACTTTCCCCCATTTTCCCGTAAATTTTTTATCCCGACCGTATTAAGCCAATGTTTTTTTGTTTGGCCCCAAAGTGTCTATTAACACGAAAGTCCCTTTTAACCCTTTCCCCGCCGAAAAAAATCCCGAAAGTACAAAAGTCCTTTAGATAAGGGTTTAATTTATAGTTGGTTTTTAATTTTGTATCCCTTTTTTTATTTTCAAAAATAAAAATGCAAAGACCTTCTATGATTATTTTATGTCAAAAAAACCCCAAATTTTTTTTAGTATTTAATAATTTGGGATTAAAGGGAAAGTGTCTAGAAACAACAAATTTTATTGTAGTAATCCCAGTCGAAGAAATGTTAAAATGGTCAGTTTTTAAGTTCTTCTTTTTGCGTTGTTTTTTTTTTTTCAGAGAAGACGAAAACATAATTTTCTTTTAATTATTATATGTAAAACTACTCTTTATGGAATTTCGTTTTTCAATATCTCTAAAAGCATGTAATACATTCAACAATTACTTGTCGATTTGTTCTTACACTACTGTTAAATTACAAATTAACAGTCGTCATTACAATATTTCATGATGATGCTTTTTTCTGAATGATTTATTTTGTTTTTTATGTTTTTATAGCTTTATGACATGACTTGTAAACTAAACAATATCTTTTTTTTGGTCATTTTTTTTTATTTTATAGCTTACTTCGGTGTGTTATCATAAAGGCGATTTTTCGTGCCGTAAAACAACAATTTTGTAAAAGATAGTGTATTTTTTTAGAGAATAATCACCAATGTTCTGATTAACTTGTCATATATATATTACATTTTTATTTAGGGTGCATGCTTTTTTTTAATTGCTTTTTGGGCTCAATTGTTATACGAATAAAATCTTAACATTGGTTTTTTTAATTTGCATTTTAATACATGATCAAAATCATTAAAATGCTATTATGTCAGTGTTTTGTTTTTCTTACATTTAAATGTTGACCTGGACTGTCAAAAGTTAGTGATATTTTGGCTTATTAACCTAAACTGTATAATTTTATTTGTTTTAAAATTATTAATCATTTAATTATAGTCCAGCTAGAAACCTAATTGACATAATATTTTTTCTCCAGTATAATTTGTAATGATATTATTTTATGCCTGTGTCGATACTAAACACTTATTTGGAAAGGGTGTCCTTTTTTTAATTTATCCCAAAAAGAACAAACCAAAATATTGGCCCTGACTTTATAAACGGGGGTATGTCTGGGGATGTTCTTAAGTAGGGTTATTAACAAACTCCAAAAAACCTGCCCAAATTCATTGCAGATAGTGTTTTACTTAATTTTCTGTAAATCGTATATTGAACAAAACCCGCAATTGACGTTTTTGTTCAATCAAATAAATTACTTGTATCATGGGACCAAGCGTCAAAATAAAAAAAAAACCCTTTTTTAGTAAAAGTTTTGGGAAATATTTTGCAAAAGACAAAAAATAAAAATGCAGCTCTTAAAAACCTTATTAAGTCAATAGCATTTGGGACAAAAAAATATTTCAAAAGCTGTGACTAGACCGGGATTAAAAAGAAAAAAAAAGGGGACACGTTTATTTCCTTTAAACTTAGCTGAATTTTCATAATACAAATGATTGTTTTTTATGTAACAAACTTTGAATTAATTTGATTTATTAAATACTGAAATATCGACTATTAATGAATATATATTAATATAGATAATATTATATAGATAACAACTAATGTTTCTTTAATATTAAGAGTTTGAACGCTTATTCGGACTTCTTTTCTTAGGCCTTTTACTACAAATCGTATAAATATTTTGGTTTGTTGCTGGTGAAGGGGTGGCATGCAACTGCTTTTTTGGTATTATTTAATATTTATTTATTTATGTATTGACTTTTTTGGGTTGTTGTTGTTCCTTTGTGTTTTTAATATATTTTTATTCGTTAGTTAAATGCCTCAAATGGTATTTTAGATTTCTAAGGGTTATTTAAGAAGCAGTGCGGGCAATAAGAATGGTTTTCAACTTTTTATGTACCGTTTTTTTTCTAGAATGTTAGTGCGCGAACTTGCTAGCAATGTATAAATTATCAAAAGACAGTTAAACACTAAATGAGAACAAGAGTAAAAGATATGGTTGTTTAAATAAACGCACACAAACTTATAAAATTTCTCATTGTATACGCAATTACATGTAGGTAATAATGAATGCTGCATACGTGCATTAGTGTGTTATATTCGAATTTCACTGTAGAAGTTTGCACTTGAAATTTGATATACATGTACATGTATCTCTGTTTTACAAGTATGTACTACATAAAATTGGCACATGCATATAATAGACGTAAGACAATAAGTAACAATCGGGCGTTAACAGTTTCATGCACAAAAAATGTCTTTAACAGGTGCCTGGAAAAGAAAAGCATATTTACCAGATGGTATGCCTTTGATTAAAGTTACTTTATTTTCGTGAACACATATTCGTTTTTTTATTTTATTAACAGGTATTTGCATCTCCCTATAATGAAAGAAACACACGATTTTATTGATAAAAAGTACCAGGCCGTACTTTAATTATATCGACTAACAACACTGGAAGTATTGTGGTTTTATTATTTTATTTTAGACCCATTAATGACGTACCAGGCTTTGCTGCCACATGTTACACAAAATCGTTGTCTTACTTATCATTTCAATAAGTCATGCAAAAGCTAACATAAAATCAAAGCAAGCATTGATCCGTTTGGGTACTTCTACATCATTTCAAATAGTTGTACAATAAAATGCAAACAAATACAAGCTATATCAATTTAAAGTGTAATAGCTATTCGTCCTTGGACTACTTAAATTAAAGACAATCTACTTAAAACCTGAAAGGAACAATTTCTCTTAATGTTTTTAATGTAGGTTTGTCACGATTTAAGACCATCATTTCTCTGTTCTTAAAATAGAGTTCAACTGATACAGTTTCCAATATCATTTTATCCTTCACACTGATTTTCATAGAGCGCTTTATGTGCCGAAAGATGCTTTATTTCACGAAAGAAATACTGATCATTTTAATGACAGTTTTAGGATAATGTAGATTAAGGCAAATATCTATTTAGGACTGATAAGAAGGGGTTTTTTTTAATTTTATAAAGGTAAAAACCCTTTCCCGGAAAGATTAAATAAAAAGGATTAAAACAAGGGTTCCCCTTTTTATTGGGGTTTTTTTTCAAAAAAGAATAATTTCATATTTCATGGTACCAAATTAATGATTTTAATTTTACATTTGTTAACCTTTTTTATTAAAATTGTTGCCCGTGAGGTTTTTTACCCCTTTTTTTTTTACTTTTTTTTATTAACTTAAAACTGATTTTAAAATTAATTTCAATTCAATCTTTAAAGGGTTTCTGACTGGGGTAGGGTTTTTAAAACCCCTCAGGGAAAGCCGTTGTTTCCATGAAAAAAAAATTTTTTCACTCAAACGCTTTGTACTGTTTTATTCGAGTGTTTCAATAACCTTATAAATTTTAAAACAAAACGAAAATAAATTTTTTAGAAAATGGTTTTATTGTTTAAACTTTAAAAATCTCTCCCAAAATAAGGATTGGAAAATTTTTAAAATACAATTATGGGCGTTTTTGAAACTTTATTTTTCAAGGGGTTTGAACGCCCAAAACTTTGCGAAATTTCGGTGGGTCTTGAAAATTGGGAATGCCCGAAAGTTGACCATATTTCCCGATTAGGGTTCCCTTTTATTTTTTTCAAAAATTTTAGCCAAATTTTTTGGTTAACCCACGGCGTTTAAAGTTGACCCTTTAAAGCCCCGTTTTTAAAATGACGTCGTTGGAATTTTGGCAAATGCAGGGATTTTCAACCCAAATTTGGGGGACAAAATATTTTTAAATTTAAAGCAATTGAGGAAAAACCCATTCTTGTTCCGTCTGTTTAAAAGTCCGCACTGATATTCTATTCAAGTCCCCTAAAAATTTTAAGACCCTTTCCCTAAAAAATAATAAAAGGTTATGTCCAGAAAATTAAAAAATGGCAGGGCCATTTTAAATTTTTGAAATTTGGGTTTGGAAAAAAGCTTTACATCCTTTGACTTTCAAAACATATGAATAATTCATGTAAAGGTATTAGTACATGTAGTATGATTATGCAAATCAAAACAGGTGTTTATATTTGCTCGACACCCTGTGTGTAAATACAAATGTAGCAATTTTTGTAGTGCTTAATACCAATATGATCAGTCTAAAACAACAACAACAATATGAAACAATAATAATAATAATTATATTAATAAACAAATTAATAAATATATATTAAAGCCCAGTGAGACTGAGTCTGTTCATGATCTGCTATTTCATAACAGTACTTTAGCACCGGTTGAACAGAATATAATTAAAATAACTAAACCTAGTTATAAATATTTCATCAGAAAAAAACATGTCAAAAACACTAAACTCATTCTTATCTAGAGCTGTCATTAATTCAGGGCAAACATATTGACGATAAATCGATATATCGGTTGACAAATATCGGCGATACACCGATATATTGATTAATACTTAGAGCTGTCATCGATGTAGACAATATGGATGTACCTTTGATATTTGTCTGTCGATAAAATCGATTTGTTATTAAAAAGGCAACTAATTAACCTCCAAATTGTTGTTTGATAAAACACTCAATTATGTCTTAAATTACAAACGTGGCATAATTTCGTGCCAGTGTACTATGATGTTTATATGAACGTCGCGATTATCACTACCCTCTATAATTAAGTATACACTTATGAATAATATGCTTTTTGTCAAATTTTGCGCTAATAGCTAACATTATTTCAACTGTTTAGTCTTCATTCTGTAATGGAGGTAATCTTTATTAAAAGGGAAAGAATAAAAACACAGTGTCACTGTTTTCAGACAAAGTATGCGTTGATTTAAATTTGAGGCAATTCTTTTCAATTCACCAAGTTTTTCTTAAAGTGTGCTTTGTCAAAAAAAATTTAATCCAAATCATACAATCAACATGATCTTATGCATGCAATGACATAATATAACATTTTTGGACAAAAATCATCAATAAACACAACAATAAAATGGTTCGTTTGACAGAAGAACAGCGGGTAGAATGTCTGGTCCGTCACTAACATGGAGAGAAGGTCACTGCCATCGCACGAGTCCTTGGAGCATTGCCTTTGCTCAGGAGCATGTTGATTGGACTTGGGTGGACTCGAGTGCTGTTCTTTGGACCGATGAGTCCAGATTCAGTCTTTTCCAAAATGATGGAAATGTGTTCCTCCTGAGGCGATGTTTTGAAAGGCTTCACAATGACTGTGTTGTGCCAACAGTGAAGTTTGGGGGCGGTGGAGTGACTGTGTGGGGAGCAATGTCATACAGAGGCCCAGGTTTCCTCCATACGATTCACGGTAACTTCAATGCACAGGGTTACATTGACATTTTGAGCAATGTTGCAATCCCCTCTGCCCACTACTTTGGATATGGTGACTTCTACTTCTTCCAAGCCGATGGTGCTCCATGCCACATGGCCAGAATAGTCAAAGTCTGGAAGCAGGAGCATGACATTACTGAGATTGGGCAGTGGCCACCACAAAGCCCTGGCTTAAATCAAATTGAAAATCTGTGGTATGATTTAAAATGCAGTGTTTGCGACTACAGGTCAAGAAATCTAACAGAGTTGGAAGCTTGGGACAGAATACCTGTAGAGAGGTGTCAAAGACTTATAAGAAGCATGCCAGAGAGAATGATAGCTGTTATTGCTTTTAAAGGAGGCTATACACGTTATTGAAAATGAATTATTGGCAATGCTGCTTCATGGCGTGAATTGGTATTGTTTTATACAGACTTTTAAAAAAAGTTCTTAATGATGTTTTATGACCAAGTTCTTGTAATGAAGACTTTTATTTGTCAATGAATAACAAACAAATTTAATAAATTAATTAAATGCCAAATAAAGTATTTGTTTAAGTTTAAGAGCTGTTTGTTTTTGCCTTTTTTATGAAATAGCACATTGTATACTTACTTATGGAGGGTAGTGTATATTAGGAACGCACTGTTTTAATAACATATTAGGAGTCTTGCAGTTTAATATCTACATTTAATTACAATTCGTCAAGAAACGTAATATAAACCACATTGTAAACCTTTGATTGAGATTGATGTAGTAACAGTAAACATTATTTGAAGCATGTAAATGATTTGCTATAATGCGGAAACTGTTTGCATATCACTTTCGCGTTTGCATTTCATCTTATCTTGAAATGTATTTTAAAGTACAAAAGATGATATGTACATATGCAATATCAAAATCAACAAGGTTATTTCGATCACTGATGTTTTTCTGCTAACCCGTTTCCCATTGTTCATGAATGTTGATTTGTTTATTCCAAGAGATAGTTCACGTCGTACAGAATCCGTTTTAAGTACAGTTGAGTTAATCAAAGTGACAAGATAATATGTACATTTGTAGTATATTGACATGTAGCGGGATTTTAGACAAATCCATTTGTAACTTGTCAAATATATATGTTGCATATCTGGGTTGTTTCAAGGAAGAACAGTAAACAGCCAATATCCATACTCAACGACACTACATTGTGATGTCTTAAAAACTAATGATACTTTAGTTATTTGCATGTTTGTTAGTAATTTGGTTGAATTAAATTTAAGAAAACAAATACAAGGGGACATAAAACAAACAATAAATATTGTTAGTAACTTGATATCGACATGTTGAATGGAAAGTGTATCGTACAAACGTCAATCATCTAAATGATATAAATTATTCAAAAGAGTTGTAGGGCAAAAACGGTTTTTAATGATTATATGAATGGGGTTGTAAAATTTGACTACAAATTATTTATGACCTTTATACACTATCATTTAACTTTTTATTTATTGAATTTCGTCATTATACAGATATTTGAAAATACACTAACTTACTGTTGTATTAATTCTTTTGTAAGTTTTATAAAAAATATAATGTTTTTACTTGACATGTCAGACATATCATTCTTACGCTTTCTAAAACATTTTCATTTATCCCCCTAAAATTATGGTGCAGGCAGAAAATGCCTACCGCCTTTTCTTGGAAGATAAGAGGATTACGAAAATCATTTATAAGTTTAGAGACAAAGATAAAGACTGTCATTTGTGCACATCTGTTATTGTATGTACAGAAAAAAGTTTTAAATGGTCTTTTCAAGAGATATAATATATTTAGAAAAGTTAAAAATGATTCGAGAAATACTTAAAACATAAACGTCGCATAAAGTGTGATAAATCAAAGAACACAAAATGACCTAAATATATTCAAAAGCGTCGATTCCGAAATAAAAGAAGAAACAGGACCAAATTTCAAACGTATATAAAACTTTAATGACCACGCTACTTAAGACCTATTTGATTATATCGCTTCGTCTTCTTTGATGCGATTTATATCACTAGTAAGGGATTATACAGAAAGAACTATTACGGTGATTTTTGCTATGCATTTGTTGTTTAAAACATAGTTTATTGTTCGACGTTCATGAAACCTATATGTTGTAACATAAACGCCAGGTCATATATAATAAATATTTCATAAGAACAATGATAGCATGTGAACTGCAGCAGTTGCACAACCTTTTCCTATAAAGTGTGGGTAAAGACAAATCGCAAAACATATTTTATTCAACCTGGCCATAAATAGAAATGCGATTTGATTTTTTTCTGAGCGTTTAGACCATACCACGACATATTGGTGCTTCGTCGCCCACGTTTTCCATGAATGTTGATTAATTTATACCGACTTCTTGTTCACGTCATACTATATGTTGTAAATAAAGTAGACTCAATCAAAATGACAAGATAATGTGTAGAATTAGAACATGTAACAGAACTTTAGACAAATCCATTTTTAAAACTTGTCAAAACATATAATATTGGTACTCGGTGATGTTTGAAAAGTAGAACGGTAAACGACCTACATCCATGCCCGAGGAAAATTCCATTCAATTTCCTGTCAATTTAATACTTTCTGTATGTAAGTTTAAAATAAGATGTTCAATATCTGAATATAAAGGCTATTGCTATCGTCTCAGACAGTTCAAAGGTTCATAGGACAATGTATTATTTGTCTTGTTAATTACAAATTATCTTATTTACAAAGTTAACGTAAAATATTAAACACACTAATGCGTCTTGTATGCTAATACGCGACTAATCTCGGTATGGTAATAATAATTTGTCAAGAATAATAAATTAGAACTTGTGCCTAACTGTAAATAATTGTATTAGATATCGCTTAGATTATATAAGTATGTATAAATAAATGAAGTTTAATTATCAAACAAAATAAATGTGCTACAATACTTGTATTAAGTCATCAAAATAAACACAAAAAATCAAATATTTTGTAAATTTTTTTAATTTTAAATGCTGAATATTGATGAAATCAGCAATACATACAGAATAAATTAAAGTATAATATATTTTTTAATAATTTATATAAATAAATAAATAAATAAAAAAAAGACACCCGTCCATTTTAGATCAGAACATCAACTTATGGTGTTAAGAATTTCATTTTGAAAGGAAAAATGGTGAAATGTGGTATTTGAAAACTACCAAATTAGGCTTCTTACTTAAAAAAACGAAACGTGTCCTCATAGATTCCAGTTAACATGGAATGACAAATAAAATGACTTGACTCTCGTAATGAACTCATTTACAAACATATAACGCACACGGTATACTGAATCTCAAATGCGAACATTCTGTTTATATCGGTACAGGGTTAATTGAATGTCAAGAATAAGTCATTTCTTATCCATGTCCTCACTTTATCATCGGTACAGCAATACTTCCCAATATTTGTATGCATTTGTCCTTGCTACACAACTGATGAACATTTTGTCTTTCACTTCACGTTTTCATGGAGTTTCTGAAACCCATAAACATGTCATTTTACACGTAGGCAAAAAATTACAATTTATTTTGTTTTCTTCTTCTAAAACATTTCATACATTTAACGACTCATGTATTGCGTTTGCAAATATTTTCATTGAAAACAAAATGCAAGTGAAAAAAACCTGATAACAAAAAATTAAGCAAAAGTTAACAAAATCTTAAAAGAACACTTTACATAAACTATTTTTTAGAAAATGACATGACATTTTATTACTTTAACTATGTGTCGTATGACGAGGAACATCTTTATGTTATAATTATATGTTTATGTTCGTTTTAGATTTTATGTGGATAACACATCGGACCAATGTACTTTTTGTTTGTTTTTCTTTTGTTTTTATAATAAGTTCCTAAATGTAGTGTTAGTAATAAAGTTCCATGTTTGATTTTCGTACATTGATTCAATTTATATTTGGTAAAAAATTCATGAAATGTTAACAGTCTGATTATGCGTGAGATAAAATCGTTTACATGTATCCGACTGATGAATAAAATGTTCATTATCTAAAAATAAATTGTACATGCAGTAATTGTCTACACATACCTTTGACATTCAGTTAACTCAGGGTGAGCTTTTCTGATCGTTGAATATTCGTCGTCCGTCGTCCGTTAACACTCTAGCGGTCACATGTTTGCCTCAATCATCATCAAACTTTTCTATGATACTTATCTAGTTGATAGCTCGAATGAGTTCGAACATGGGTCATCTCGGATGAAAAACTAGGTCACCGGAGCTAAAAATAGAAAAATCTTGTTAACACTCTAGCGGTCACATTTTTGCTTCAATTGTCATAAAACTTTGTTAGGATGCTTGTCTAGGTAAGTGCTTGGATATGTTCGAACATGGGTCATCTCGCATTAAAAACTGGGTCACAGAAGCTAAAAATAGAAAAATCTTGTTAACACTCTAGTGGCTGCTGTTTTGATCAAAATATCCTGGAAATTAGTCTGAAAGTTTCTTTTGATTATTTCTAGGTCAAGTTTTAATATAGGTCACGTTGGGTCAAAAACTAGGTCACACTGCTTAAATATAGATAATCCTTGTTAACACTCTAGTGGTCACATTTTTGACTCACCTGTCATGACACTTTGTCAGAATTCTTTTCTAGATAATTGTTCGGATGAGTTCGATGGGACAGGTGAGCGATCTAGGGCCATCTTGACCCTCTTGTTTAAATAATTTTTATTTCTTAAAATTGTTGTCCCTTATGTACACATAATAAGAAAGTAACAACTCAAAAAGTGACGACTAGTTTGAACTCAGACAAAAATTGGATTAATAAAGGTTTATTTTTATTTACAAAAAGATATACTCAAACCTAGTATGACAGTGAGTTAAACTGTGTTAGACTACGGTGGGCACATTCATTGGAATATTTCAATTACTATTAATAAGAAAAATAGAAATTATCACTATTGCATATTATTTGTACGAAGTTTTTCTGGAAAACAAAATGATCATGGAATTACGTAGATTGGATTTTACGTCGCAACGACACAGTATTGGTTATATGGCGACGTGTCAGCTTTAACTGGTGGAGGAAGATCTAAGGTGCCCTTCCGTGCATTATTTCAGGCATGAACGGGCACGCGGTGAGGTGCAAGTAGTTTGAAGTCAATGACTTAATATTAAGTAATTTAGTATGAACTCTAGTTTGTCTGGTTTCAGGACGCACCAACACAGTTTAAGTCATATGGCGCCGTAGCAGGAAAGATAAATAACAAGAGGGCCAAGGTGGCCCTAATATCGCTCATCTGAATATAAAGACAAGAAACCAGTATTATTGTCAACGATAAGCGAAAGTTCCTGTAAAGGGGGATAATACTTTGTTTTTGATGAAAGATGTCTTTCTTGCAATAGATTCGTCAAATGTCGAGTAATCAACATAATTATCCTTCTTTGTAGCAGGCGACAAAGAAATGCGAAGAAAGCCAATAAAAACAAGATATTATTAAGCAATATTGCAACATTTCGATTGCTATATATTTCATAACTCCGTGTTCAATGTTTTCCATGATGAAAATAAAAAAGACTAGAAATGTGTCCATATGACACAGGTGCACCATCACACCACTGTTTTGTCAATCTTATGACTCTAGGGCAAATGGTTTTTGGGCTAAATTTGCCACAAAGTGAACACTAAAATGATTCCACTAATTAAAGGGAATGAACTTTACAAATACCGAATTAATTCACAAGCAAACTTCAAGGTGCAAAAGTACACATGCTGACCACATTCTTGTAATTTTTCAGTCCTACAGGTCAAAAACTTGTTCAGCTGTGATTGGACAAGTTGAAAATTGCAAATTTATACTAAGGGCAATAACTCTAACAAAACTGAAAAGAATCCACATGCTAAATCCCAGGTGCAATGCTTCACCGTGATGTTGATCATTATTCCTGTTAAGTTGGTTAATTCTAAAATAGAGAAAAACAGAATCCCTAAGGAAAGTCCAACACAACAAAATTGAAAATGTTGCAGGCTCGGTTTGATTGAGCCTGTTCATGGACGGTACTGGAAAGTGCAACTTACCGTCCACGCCCCCTAGCACCGGCTTAAGCAGAATTCAACATTTAACACGAAAATGGTAAAATGTTGAATTTAGAAACATCCGCAGATGTGTTCATACGGCGGGTATCATGGAACCTTCAATGTAACACAGAAGTGCCATTCCATGAAAAGCGGCGTATGGTCCCCAATAAAAGAATGATTTTGCCCCAAACGAGAAAACAATGGGCGGATCTTAATAAAATGGTATTTTGAAAGGGGATCTGAGCTTATGAAGCCTGCATATCACAGATAAGACGTCAAAAGATAAATTTAAAAAGCAGGCTACGTATCCCTATTATACAGTATTCAAGTAGGAATACTGGAACCACCCAAAGTTGAAAATTGCCAAATGGAAGAAACTAAAAGTACCACATAACATGTACACTAACTCAAGCACTCAAGGAACAAATAACACAACAATGAAACGGATTTTACTAAGTAAAGGGCAGTAAGTCTACAAATACTTTATAAATCTGGATGCACAACTACACATGCTGACCAACATTCCTGTTAGGTTAAATACATTTTGAGCTATGAACGACACAAATTGAAAATTGCAAATTTTAACTTAAGGGCAATAACTCTACGAATACTAAATAAGTCCACAAAAATGCCCAGTTGCACAACTTAACATTGCAAAATTCCTCCTAATAACTGCATTTTTTCTGAAACACTGTTCTGACATTGACAGTTTCTTAAGACCAACATTGTCTTAAATTCAAATATCTCATATGTAAAGTTTATTAATAGACTTAGTTGAAGATGTATGATAGACAATTGTTGTAGAATGGCTAGTATGGAAATATTTTTCCCTATAATTTATGTCTAATCTGTCTTGTCCTTTCCCTATATTTTTACTTTAATAAATTTTGCATACAAACAGATATCATCATCATTGCTTTTTGAAAATGTAATGTCCACTTTAAAAGTATCCTGCATATCTTTTTTGTCTCTGAAACAAGTGAAGCTATAAACTTACTTTTTTAAAATTATATTTAATAGGTTACACACCAGTTAATCATTTCAAATCTCCTGACTTTTCACTAATTTTCTATATTCATGGCTATTTATTCACATATTCTACAGACAATACCCACTTGCAGTGTAGAGGGGATAGAAAATGGTGCAGACAACTTTCTTGGTAAAGTTTTGTATTACACCTATAACTACATGTAGGATAATACCGTGATCATGTCATTAGTGTGAATGAATTTCATGATGAATGACCAAGTTTACTTAATAATTTAATTATATATAATAAAATAAATTATAAGTGAAGCAAAATAACTTAATCCAAACCATCTTAAAATTATTTAATGAATAGACTATATATAGAAAATTAAGACATTTGTTCCCAAGTTAAACACAGAATAAATGAAATTAATTATGATAAACATTGATCAAATTCTTCACACTTTCCATTCTGTTACTGATATAACTGTATAATGTATTTCATTTTCATAATTATGTGAAACCTATTTTAATTTATATATATTATCATAATGTATCTCAATCTCATACAATAATGAATCTGTTCAATATATTTGAACTTAATGTGCTAGTCATGTATCATCAGGTAAATTCCTGAATAGAAAGACATCTTTATTGTGTCGAATTTGAAAGTGTCGCAAAGTCAAACTTTGCTGATGACCTAACTAAATTAAATCATTAGATAATCAGAGCTCAGATGGGACTGACTTAAATGCACTTCGATATAATTAGTATAGCACCATTGTTGAACGTTGATTTGTGTTATTTTCAGGTACAATTTCATGGCAATCTCTCACAATTCTTAATTATTACTATTCTAGCATTGCATATTCTCACTTCAGGTGAAGGTACAAATCTAAGCAAAACAGATAATGTTTATGCATCATGACACATAGAATGCAGTCATGAAATCTACAGTAACTGTTTCTTGTTTACTGAAACAATGACACAAACATGCATCTGTGTCAAAATATCTAACGGGATGATCGAAGTATGTTCGAAATCAGTTACGAAAGACTATACCTAGGAGAAAAACGAATAAGTGCAGCAATAAAGGAAACAATATTATAGAAAAAAGATGAAATGAATACATTTATTTTTGAAATGACGCAAAAGAAAAAAATTATGGACAACAAAGCCTTGTAAGGATACAGGCAAAAATGCTTTGTTTTAAAATAGCATTTGCTTTTTATTGCAATCTCTCAAATTTCTTAATTATTACTATTATAGTATTGCATATTCTCACTTTAGGTGAAGATACAAATTGAAGCAAAAGAGACAATGTTTATGCATCATTACACATAGAATGCAGTCATGAAATCTACAGTAACTGTTTGTTGTAAATTACTAAAAAAGTGACAAAAACATGCATCTGTGTCAAAATATCTTACGCCAAATAATGGATGAACGAAGTATGTTCGAAATCAGTTACGAAAGACTATACCTAGAAGAATAACGAAGAAGTGCAGACAATAAAGGAAACGATTTTATTGAAAAAAGATAAAATTAATACATTTATCTTTGAAATGACCCAAAAGAAAAGTATGGACAACAAAGCCTTGTAAGGAAACAGGCAAAAACGCTTTGTTTTGAAATAGCATTTGCTTATTTAGAACATTATTTAATGTTGTAAAATATGCAATGAATGTTTCATACAAGGAGGAAAAAGGTATTGATGTATATGATGTGTCTGACGAATTGTATGGTATTATTGCCCCCCTTGTGTTCATAATTGTTATTGTTTTACTTCTTTTGTTTATAATTGCCCATATTTTAAGATAGATTATATTGATACTTCTGTAATATCCTGATTGACTTAATAATATTCTGTTTTAAACTATGTTATTGTTGGAATGTAAAACGTGATTTTATTCTGATGATATTTTTAAGCTCAATCAGTAATGTTTGGTAGAATCTAAATATATAGGACCACAATGAGTGCAAAAATGTCTTTCTGTCAGCCAGAAATGTTTCGACAAAAGCAAAGGTTATTTTTTGTCATTTATTTGCATTGTCTTCGCTATGACATTTTACAAGAAAATCAAAACAGCATATATCTTGTAGTTTGCACTGGCAAATAGAAAAGAATGAAAGAGAGAAAGATTCAATTTTTCGGGTTTTTTATAACATTCATTTTGTATATTAAAAATATTTAATTATTTAGTAATAGTTGAACATTTTTATGGACGAAGTAAATTCTTATTGTTTCTATTATATACATATGTTAGGTAAAATAAAGGTAACATTGCATTTACAAATGTACATGTTTTGATACTGAAATGTTACTTAAGTTGAAGACTAATATTTAAATTGCAATTGATACGCATGACACCTGTTTGATGCTTAAAATTAGTGAGTTATGATAATTATTGCCTGGATATGAGTTTTGTCTGTGATAGGAAAATGTGCACGTGTCAAAAATTAAACAAGAAAAGCATTGATGCAAAGCATCAAAGGGCGTCCAAACAGCAGGTGCAGATGAACTAGTAGATATATGATGACAAGATATTCTTATAAACTTTTCAATGGTTCATTGGGTTTTACCAGAATTGTATATCACTTTTGAATGAACGGACGAAAGACATTGTTCATTATTTATAACTTTGATCGGCATGCTAGAAATTAGAATATTACTTGTTATTTCTTTATGATCGTGGTTATTAATAGCAACGGATATACATGTATACAATCATTTATAATCCATATGTGTAACGCATGATCAACACCATACTTGTGTAATTGTCCCTTATTATGTTATTGCTATTAACGAGGACCCCCTCTTAAGGTATCTGTTCACACTAAGTAACAATATGACACTTGTTATATTACCATGTTGATCATGTTGAGCATAATTGTTTATTATACAATAAATGTAATTTCTATTTTAATAAAAAAAAATACAGATTTTATGAATATTGTTTTCTTTTCTTTTTTTGTGTGTGTTTTATGCGCTATTTTAATACTGAGTTTTTACGTTTACTACTATTTTAAGAATTCAATTGTCATAATGATCGACGATTATAAGTCAAAACTTAACTGGAAAAAGTCAGTAAATCATGGTTAATCTTTCAATTTATAATATTGTTTATTCTTAAACCATTTACATGTACATTTGTATTTTTCTTTATCATTTTTTAAATTATCAATCAATTGAATAATTCATAAAATCTGATTTGTAACTTTGAATAATTCCTCGGAATCTTTACTAAACACGAATAACAAATTATATAAAATGTTTAAAAGTTGATAGTGTCATATTAATGCCATAAAAATGTACATTTTTTCTCAATTATTGTACATATTTATTGTTTTTATCTCATATAGATAAAATATAACATGCGATTTGTGTTGTTGGTGTTTTTTTTCGAATTGTATGTTTATGTATAATAATAATCAATCAATTCGAGAGTTGATCTGTGTTTATTAATTATTGTAACCAAACTAAGTGACAAACATTCATTTTGAAAAAAAGCTTATTTATCTGTAAAATATTTGTTCTGTTCTGTAACGATATATACTCCAAAACCGGGAGAGACCGGACAATAAACGTGTGGTACTATTCGCCGGTCATTAGTAAATCCCGGGAGAGACCGGGAATTACCTAGGAGTACATCCCTCTATAAATAGATTTTCGGAATATTAAGGTCATCAACTCATCATTCTATTAACAGCTTTCGGAATAACATACCATAATAACCCACTGTGTACTACAAAATGATAAGCAAAAATACCCCGAAGAGCGCGATTTATTGACGGAAAAGGTTATTTCATTTGAAAATGTTTGCATTGCGAAATTCTCCAGTTCGCCATTCATTGTACATATCGCGACTAATTAACAATCAAGCACCCTCATACCGATCGGAATGATCGGCTTTTATTATTGGCAACTATATATATATAAAAGGCTCGAGAAGTTGCTGTCGCCCTTTCACAAAATCTCATTTCATTCCAATAGGCGCCGCGCTTCGGCGCGGACGCCAATAACGTAGGAACTGTCTGTAATACGATGCACTGTTGTATTTTTTTTATCGCTGTATGACAGTTGTGAGAATTATAACAGAAGGCCTCCAGGTGTATGCTTATTTTCATTAAAACTGTGAATATGTATTTAAATATAAATTATTGCTTTAATTGAACAAAGAAAGTTATTTACACAATGCAAATGACAATCGACAAGAATTACTAAAATGTGGTCAGAATATACAAATAGAGTCTACTCAGTAAAATTAGGTGATACAATCTGCAACATCAGTCATTATCGCACATATCATCTTAATATAATGTAAATCATAGATCATTTACTTTAATCAAAATAACAATTACTTTTCCTCCAGTTTGATTTTGTTGAAAATATTTTGGCTCATCTGGAGGAATGCAGTTTCAAAGTTTTCATATATATACATGTATTTGAAGTACTAGAAAACACATTTTATGTCTGTCTCGTGGATATCATAGTATTAATAGTTCCTTAAATATCTGTCTACTCAACGTTCGTGTTATAATGCAAATCACTGAAGTAGTCATCTTTGTTACATCTTTGATTATCTGAAGAAAAATAATTATTGTGTCTTTTTCGGAAAACGTGATTATTTCTAAACGATTTTTACTTGAATATGAAATATATTCCTTTTCCTCTTTAATCACAGTCTGTATGATTCATTGTTTTTGTTTATTAGTTCTGTTACAGCAACAAATTAAGTTCATTATAGTGCGTTTTTATGTCGATGTGTATCAATTGAATTCAATTATACCTTTGGATAATTATACCATAAATCTTCAAATTATTGACAAATCTATCGGTTTAAGTGAACAGATGCGGAATAAGAATGATGATATAATTTCGTGCTAGTGTTGGTTTTATATTGAGGAAAATATGATATTGACATCGACCACGAGGCCTTTATCTTCATGCAATCGGACGAATCATTTAAAGTACACACAACAACAACACATATACCATGGTTTAAACGCTGATTGTTTGCTACAAATAACTTTTGTTATCACCGACAGTGTGTATTTGTTTTGCCTTTGCTGTATCTTTTGTCACGGGCATACCATTTGTCGTACATATATTAGAGAGGAACTTTGTAAGATGTTATATGTTTCGTTCAACTCCATTTACACAGCGAATAAAGTTGATTTTATGCATACCATGAATTGTACATGTTCCTGAATGAAATATATAAGCCTAAGTATATTTATATGGTCATAACATAAACATTAAGATTCACACCACCATTTAACTAATTGGACATGCTGTAAATTGTTTTTTATACTTGTGTGATAAATGAGGAATGCATTGAATTTTCAATGACTTTCTCATCATTATAAAGGATATTTTTTACAAAGATTGACGGATAATTATATACATTTCGAAAATAATAACTCGTAGGTAAATCATTTAGCTGGTTGTTTTGTTATTGTATTGGTGTCTTAGTAATGGCTTTATTAGCAGAGACAACAGCGAATTCTCGGGAGCGTATTCGAGTTTGAAATTGTTCAATTATTGTTGTTGTTGCCGCATTGTTTATAACAAATAAATACTAGGTCGTGCTTCTTCTTCACTATTATGTTTTTTTCTCTATTTATTGTAAGAGAATTGATCTTTTTTATTGTCTGTTACATAATCTTAAGTGCTTTATGTAAACTAAATGATGCAATCAGTTGTCATATTGACGTAACGATCGATGTAATTTAGATATAACTTACTCATTTTCAGTAATTTGATCAGACATTGAATTAAGCTAAATGTATGTTGTTTGTCCCTTGTCTATTAACACGTAAGTCGTTTTGACTTTCTCGCCGAAATAACATCCTGAAAGTATAATGTCCTGAGATAGTTCAATTGATAGTGAGTCTTGAATTTCGTATCCATCTCATTTACAAACATAGAATGCAAAGACACTCCTATGCTTATTTGATGTCAATACATATATTTAATTAGTATAATAATTATGATTAAGAAAGTGTCTAGAACAACAAATTTTATTGTAGTAATCCAGTCGAAGAAATGTTAAATGGTCAGTTTAAGTTCTTCTTTTGCGTTTGTTATTTTTTTTTCAGGAGAGACGAAACATAATTTTCTTTTAATTATTATATGTAAAACTACTCTTTATGAATTCGTTTCAATATCTCTAAAAGCATGTAATACATTCAACAATACTTGTCGATTTGTTCTTACACTACTGTTAAATTACAAATAACACGTCATTACAATATTCATGATGATGTTTTTTCTGAATGATTTATTTTGTTTTTTATGTTTTATAGCTTTATGACATGACTTGTAAACTAAACAATATCTTTTTGGTCATTTTTTTATATTTATATTTACTTCGGTGTGTTATCATAAGCGATTTTTCGTGTCGTAAAACAACAATTTGTAAAGATAGGTGTTATAAATGTGTAGTTCTTAGAGAATAATCATCAATGTCTAATTGAAATTTTAATTATAACTTGTCATATATATATTTTTTCTAGGAGTATTTGAATACTGTTATTTTTTTAATTCTTTTTGCTCGTAACATGTGTTGTTTAATTGCATTAATACATGATCAATCAATTAAACCCTTATAATGCAGCGTTGTGTCTTCTTACATTTAAATGTTGACCTGGATTGTGAAAGTAATATTTTTCATATTTAAGAATAACTAAGCATTTAAGAATAACTAAGCTGTATATCGTGTTTGTTTAAACATATTGATCATTTCAATTATAGTCACTTAGAACATAATTGACATACATTATTTCTCAGTAGAATTGGTATGATATTATTTTATGCCTTTGAAGATACTGACACACTTTACCTCGAAGGATGTCCTCAATTAATTTGATCCAACAAGACACAACCAAGATGTTGGTATGTCTTTATAAATGGCGTAAGTCTGGGTATGTTCTAACCGTAGGACTATGACATCTCCCCAAAACTGCCAACATTCATTGATGACACTTGTTTTACTGAATGCTCTGTAAATACGTATATTGAACAAACAGCAATTAACAGTATTTGTTCAATCACCATAAAATTATTTGTATCATGCGGACCACGCGTCAAACTAAAAAGGACATTCTAGTTCCGCGTTTGCAAAAAATGTGTACAAAAGACAAATAATATGCAGCTCTCTAAAAGCATTATTGAGTCTAATTACATTAGTGGCAATACAACAGTGTAAAACAGTTGTTACTAAACATTATTCAAAATTCAAAACAAACTTTATTTCCTTTTTTAACAAAGCTGAATTTTCATAATTCAAATGCCTGTTTAAATTATTTAACAAACTTTTTATTCATTTGTTTTATTAAATACTGAAATATCAACTATTAATGAATAAATATTTTTTTAAAAGTCATTCCTATAATATCAAATAGATAACAACTTATGTTACTTAAATATTAAGAGTTTGAAAGCTTATTCGGACTGAAACAAAGTTCACTATGATAGTTATGATACTTTGGGAATATTCATTTGATGCAACGTTGATTACAGAATGTATAATAATTGTTTGGGCACTTATTATACATGGAGCAACTTTTAATAAAATACTGATTGCCAAACTTTTTATAAGGAAAACTACAAACAGAAATCCAGTCACAATACAATTTAATAGTATAACAAACCTGTATTACATTGATAAAGATATCAAAGAGCAGTGAGTTTGATACAATAGTCATGGATTGAGTTGTTTACTTTTCTATTCTAAATGTTTTATTTACTTCTGTAAAGACCGGGTTACCATGTAATTTTTTCCTTATTTTTTACTAAAAATTCTATAAATTTGGTTTTTTTGGGTAAGGGGGGCTGAAAAAGCTTTTTTATATTAAATATTTATTTTATTTATGTTTTTGACTTTTTGGGGTTTTTTTTCCTTTTTTTTTTTATATTTTATCTTAGAAATGCCTCAAAGGGTTTTTTAATTTTCTAAGGTATTTAAGAAGCATGGGGGCAATAAAAAGGGTTTCAATTTTTTTTGTCCTTTTTTTTTTAGAATGTTAGGGGCCCGAATTTTGCTACAATGTTTTAAATTATCAAAAACAGTTAAACACAAATGAGAAAAAGATAAAAAAGGGTGTTAAAAAAAGCACAAAATTTTAAAAAATTTCTTTTATACCTTAATTATAAAAATGAATGTGCAAGTGCATTTAGTTTTTATATATCAAATTTCACTGTAGAAGTTGTTTGAAATTTGATATACATTACAATCTCTTTTTACAAGTTTTATACATAAATGGCCAGCATAAATAGACCGTAAGACAATAATAAACAGGGGCGTAACAGTTTCATCACAAAAAAATTCTTAACAGTGTCCTTGGAAAAAACACTATTTACCAGATAGTATGCATTTTGATTTAAAGATTTTTTCATTTTCATTAACACATATTCTTTTTTATTTTAAACAAGTATTTGCATCTCCATAAAGAAGGAAACACACGATTTATTATAAAATACCGGGCCGCATACTAAATTTTCGACTAACAACACTGGAATATTTTTTTTATTATTTTATTTAACCCCTTTAATACTACAGTTTTTTGCCACAATGTACACAAAATCGTTTTTCTACTTATCATTTCAATAAGTCAGCAAAAAACATAAAATCAAAGCAACTTTATCCTTTGGGGTATTCTACTCATTTAAAATATTTGTACAAAAATGCAAAAAAAATAAAAACTTTTAAAATTTTTAATTTAAAGTTTTTCGCCTTTGAACTTAAATTAAAAGACATTATTAAAAACTGAAAGGAAAAAATTCTTTAATGTTTTAAGTATTTGTCACTTTTAAGAATCTTTTTCTCTTCTTAAAATAAGTTCAAATACAGTTCCAAATATCTTTTTATCCTTCCACTGTTTTTCATAGACCCTTTATGCCCCAAAGAGCTTTTTTTCACAAAGAATACTGTCATTTAATGACATTTGGGATAATGTAGATTAACAAACTATTAGGACTGATAAAAAAGGGAACTATATTTTAATTTATACAATTTACCCAACCTGGACTTTTAAATAAATTTTTATCAGTTCCCTTTAGATTTATATACAGAAAAAACATATACAGGGTACAAAAATATAATTACTTTTTTTTTAACTATTAACATTTAGTTTTGGGGTTTGCCTTTTTTTATGCTTTTTTTTACCAAAACTATGTTAAAAATACAATTAAATTAAGGGTTCTGATTTGGTGGGTTCAAACCCGCGGGGACAACCCTTTTTTCCATGAAAAAAATTTTTTACACCATCGCTTATACTGTTATCGGAGTTTTTCAATAACCTTTTAAAATTAACACAATGAACAAAATTAATTGTATAATTTTTTTAAATTTTAAACTCTCTCAAATAAGGCCTTTTGAATTATATAAAAACTCAAAATTATGTCTTTTTTAAAACTTATGTTTTTAAGAGAATGCAACATTTTTTGGAAATTCGAGTGCATCTAAAAATTGGAGGAAAAATTGACCATTTTTTGTTGGTCCGTTTTTTTTATTTCAAATTTTGCCTTTTTGAACCGCGTCAAAGTTGACATTCAAAGCCCGTTTTTGAACATGACGTCGTTGCGTATTCTTGGCAACTGCTACGGGTATTTCAACGCCATTGGCGGACAAAATATCTTAAATTCTAAAGCATTCGACGGAATACCCATCTTGTCGTCTGATAATAGTCCGCACTGTATTCTATTCAGTCCGTAAATATTTTAAGATCTTCCCTAAAAATGATAAATGGTTATGTCCAGATTGAAAGATGGACGAGTCCATTTAAGATATTTGATTTGGTTAGGATCAAGCAAGCTTTACATCCTTTGACTTTCAAAACATATGAATAATTCATGTAAAGGTATTAGTACATGTAGTATGATTATGCAAATCAAAACAGGTGTTTATATTTGCTCGACACCCTGTGTGTAAATACAAATGTAGCAATTTTTGTAGTGCTTAATACCAATATGATCAGTCTAAAACAACAACAACAATATGAAACAATAATAATAATAATTATATTAATAAACAAATTAATAAATATATATTAAAGCCCAGTGAGACTGAGTCTGTTCATGATCTGCTATTTCATAACAGTACTTTAGCACCGGTTGAACAGAATATAATTAAAATAACTAAACCTAGTTATAAATATTTCATCAGAAAAAAACATGTCAAAAACACTAAAACTCATTCTTATCTAGAGCTGTCATTAATTCCCAGGGCAAACATATTGAACGATAAATCGATATATCGGTTGACAAATATCGGCGATACACCGATATATTGATTAATACTTAGAGCTGTCATCGATTTAGACAATATGGGATGTACCTTTGATATTTGTCTGTCGATAAAATCGATTTGTTATTAAAAAAGGACAAACTAAATTAACCTCCAAATTGTTTTTGTTTGATAAAACACTCAATTATGTCTTAAAATTACAAACGTGGCATAATTCGTGCCAGTGTACTATGATGTTATAATGAACGTCGCGATTATCACTACCCTCTATAATTAAGTATACACTTATAATAATAAATGCTTTTGTCAAATTTTGCGGCTAATAGCTAACATTATTGTCAACTGTTTAGTCTTCATTCTGTAATGGGAGGTAATGCTTTATTTAAAGGGGAAAGAAAAAAACCAGGTCACGTTTTCGACAAAGTATGCGTTGATTTAAATTTTTAGGCCCTTTTTTTTCATTCACCAAGTTTTTCTTAAAGGGCTTTGCAAAAAAAAATTTAATCCATCATACAATCACATGATCTTATGCATCATGACATAATATAAACTTTTTGACCAAAAATCATCAATAAAACAACAAAAAATGGTTCGTTTACAAAGAACACGTGGTTGAAGTCTGGTCTCATAACATGGGAGAGAGAAGGTCCTGCCATGCCGGCCTGGGGCATTCGCCTTTTGCTCAGGAGCATTTTATTACTTGGGGTTGGATTCGATGGTCTTTGGGACCGATGGGTCCAATTCTCTTTTCCAAATATGGAAATTTTCCTCCTGAGCATGTTTTTGAAAGGGGCTTCACAATGACTGTTTTGCCAAATAAGTTTTGCGGGGCATGACTGTGTGGGGAGATCAATGTCATTACAGAAGGCCCAGTTCCCCTCCAAGTTCACGGTAATTTTCAAGCAATTACATTTTTTTGAAATGTCAACCCCTTGCCCCACTTTGGTAGGTATTCTACTTTCCAGGCCGAGGGTGCCCATGCCACATGGCCAAAATTCAAATTTTAAAAGCAGGAGAACTTACTAAGGGGCAGGGGGCCCACCAAAAAAAAAACCCCCGGGGGTTAAAAAATAAAAATTGAAATCGGGGTAGTTTTTAAAATGCGTGTTATAAGGGAAAAATCTAACAGGTTGAAGGGGGACAAAACCTGTAAGGGGTTCAAAGACTTAAAAGAAGCTGAAGAAAATGATAGCTTTTATTTTTTAAAAATTAACCGTTTGAAAAAAATTTATGCAATTGTTAGGGGAAAATTTGTATTTTTTATACAGATTTTTAAAAAATTTTTAATATTTTTTATGCCCCAAGTTTTGTAATGAAATTTTTTATTTTAAATGAATAAAAAACAAATTTTAATAATTAATTAAATCCAAAAAAGTTTTTGTTAATTTAAAACGTTTTTTTCCTTTTTATAAATAAAATTTGTTATTTATTATGGGGGGTAGTGTTATTGGGAACCCACGTTTTTAAATAAATATTAAGTCTTCTTTAAATTTAATTATTAAAATTCGAAAGAAACGAATTAAAAAAATTTTAAACCTTTTTTTGAATTTTTATAACAGAAACTTATTTGAAGAAAAATTTGCAAAATCGAAATTTTTGCAATTTCCGTTGCATTTTTATCTTAAATGATTTTAAATACAAAATTTTGTAATAGCAAATCAAAATCAACAGTTTTTTCACACTATTTTTTTGAACCCCTTTCCCAGTTCATAAATTTTTGTTTTGTTTTTTTCCAAGAAAGTTCACGTCGTACAGAATCCGTTTTAAGACATTTTTTAATAAAATACAAATATAACATTTGTATATTACTTTTGGGGGATTTTGACAAATCCATTTTAACTTGAAAAATTAATTTGATATGGGTTTTTCAAAAGAACAAAAAACACCCATACCAACTCAACACAAAATTTTATGTCAAAAAAAATTACTTTATTTGCGGGGTTTTTTAAATTTGGTTGAATTTAAAATTTTAAGAAAAAAAATAAAAGGCATAAAAAAAACAAAAAATTTAGAACTTATTCAATTTGAATAAGTGTATTCAAACGTCAAACTCTAAATGATATAAAAAAATTTAAAAAAGTTTAGGGGAAAAAAAGGTTTTTTTTATTATTGAATGGGTTGAAAATTTTATACAAATTATTTTTACTTTTTTAAAACCTATCATTAACTTTTTTTTTATTGAATTTTTTCTTATACAGAATTTAAAAAACAAACTTACTGTTGTATTAATTCTTTTGTAAGTTTTATAAAAAATATAATGTTTTTACTTGACATGTCAGACATATCATTCTTACGCTTTCTAAAACATTTTCATTTATCCCCCTAAAATTATGGTGCAGGCAGAAAATGCCTACCGCCTTTTCTTGGAAGATAAAGAGGATTACGAAAATCATTTATAAGTTTAGAGACAAGGATAAAGACTGTCATTTGTGCACATCTGTTATTGTATGTACAGAAAAAAGTTTTAAATGGTCTTTTCAAGAGATATAATATATTTAGAAAAGTTAAAAATGATTCGAGAAATACTTAAAACATAAACGTCGCATAAAGTGTGATAAATCAAAGAACACAAAATGACCTAAATATATTCAAAAGCGTCGATTCCGAAATAAAAAGAAGAAACAGGACCAAATTTCAAACGTATATAAAACTTTAATGACCACGCTACTTAAGACCTATTTGATTATATCGCTTCGTCTTCTTTGATGCGATTTATATCACTAGTAAGGGATTATACAGAAAGAACTATTACGGTGATTTTTGCTATGCATTTGTTGTTTAAAACATAGTTTATTGTTCGACGTTCATGAAACCTATATGTTGTAACATAAACGCCAGGTCATATATAAATATTTCATAAGAACAATGATAGCATGTGAACTGCAGCAGTTGCACAACCTTTTCCTTTAAAGTGTGGGTAAAGACAAATCGCAAAACATATTTTATTCAACCTGGCCATAAATAAAAATGCGATTTGATTTTTTTCTGAGCGTTTAGACCATACCACGACATATTGGTGCTTCGTCGCCCACGTTTTCCATGAATGTTGATTAATTTATACCGACTTCTTGTTCACGTCATACTATATGTTGTAAATAAAGTAGACTCAATCAAAATGACAAGATAATGTGTAGTATTTTGACATGTAACAGAACTTTAGACAAATCCATTTGTAAAACTTGTCAAAACATATAATATTGGTACTCGGTGATGTTTGAAAAGTAGAACGGTAAACGACCTACATCCATGCCCGAGGAAAATTCCATTCAATTTCCTGTCAATTTAATACTTTCTGTATGTAAGTTTAAAATAAGATGTTCAATATCTGAATATAAAGGCTATTGCTATCGTCTCAGACAGTTCAAAGGTTCATAGGACAATGTATTATTTGTCTTGTTAATTACAAAATTTTAATTATCTTATTTACAAAGTTAACGTAAAATATTAAACACACTAATGCGTCTTGTATGCTAATACGCGACTAATCTCGGTATAGTGGGGCGGGAAATAAGGTCTCTGCTGTCAAAATAGTGCAAATTGTGATACAAGCATGAAACTTTCAGGAAATTATCTTTAGACCATGTAGATTTCAAAAGTGAAGTGGGCCCAAAAATATCTCTGCTCATTCAAGATGGCCGCCATTTTCAAGATGGCCGCCATATAACTTTGATGTACATAATATATCATTCATTCCAATTTTTTGTACAGACCTGAAACTTACACCAAAGCATGCATATAGTTTCCCCTTTTCAAAAATTTAAATCTTTAAGCAATTTCTCTTGCATATTTCTTCAGAATCCAAGATGGCGTCCAATATGGCTGCCAATTTTAATGAAAACTGATATATCTCTTTTGTAGTGTAATTTTTTGCACACGGTATGCGTATTTCCATATAAAATTGTGAAATATATTAGAAAAAAATCAAATTTTAGGTTAACCACATTGATAGTCATGTTTTTAGTTTTTTGTAAAAAAAAATCTTTTAAAAAAATCAAAGAAAAAGTGCCATTTTTTCATTTTTCTTTAACATGGTTTTCTAGGTCTATGTACAAAATTCCAAAAGTTACATAGTTTCTTAAAGTGTATTTGATATTCAATCAACACTATGTTTTATTGTATAATTGTAACAAAAACAAACAAAAATGTGAAGGTTTTATACTTATCAAAAGTGGGTGGGGTAAATTTATCAGACACTTGTAGTACAAAATAACGTTTTTTAAGAATTCTTATGCAAATATTCACTGTTAAAGTATTTTATTGTATTAAGGTATTTTTGTTTTCCTTCATGTCTAGGGGGTGTACTAAAATATCAATAAATGCAGATACAATCATATGTATACATTCAGTTATTAAATGTGTTTGCATGATATAAGTTGTTTCAATAGCCATAATATATCTTGATAATTGTACAGAAAGAAGACTGAATATTCATCAACGAACCATATGTTAGATAAAATCATGCCTGGACCTTAGTGAAATGTTGTCTATTTATGAATACAATTATTTCCTGCACAATTTAGTCTTGCTAAAAGCTTGTTACAGAATGATTCAAAGTTATATTTACTTGCACATCATTGTAACCAAGTATAATTGAATAAGTACCGTCCATTTCTAGTAACTTATGTAGACATGATATTTTCAAAAGAAACAAAAATTTAGGCGACTGATACATCATATTATCTAATGACTAGGTGTGCTAAAAAAGGTATCAATAAAACCGCTTGACCCACATAACAAGCATTGTTGACCCTAGATCACGCGCCTAAGACCCACTAGTGGGCTGGAAAAGGTCTATAATTCTTTTATACTGAAGAATGCTAAAATCATATAAGGAGTATCTTTTTTTCACCAGTCATGATTTAAAGAATCATGTCCAATAACTAGGCTCTTCAATTATTTCGTACCTTTCGCCCCCAGACGTTATTTTATCATCGAGTCATTTCGTAACCGAAGAAAAACGCATAAAAGTACTAGATAAATATTTTCTACGGCTAAATACAAGAACTATAATTATGTGCTTTTTACTTAGAAGTGGAAATATACATCCAAATCCAGGGCCACCAGTATTCAGTACAAATTCAATGCCAGTCAAGAAATCAAGAAATCCTAAATTTCCATGTTCTGTATGCAGCAAAGGTGTTATTGCTACAAGCAAATCTGTGATATGTGCTATGTGCTATACAAAAACTCACATGAAATGTGCTGATTGTGATAATTCTAGTGTACACCGTTCAATTTTACAACACAACTTTACTCATGTTCCATATATTTGCAGATTATGTTTACTTAATGAACTGCCTTTTTGTGATTATCAAGACTTTTTTAAAGACAACAGTTCATCATCAGATTTTACAGATTTCCGGGACCATGATGCATCATCTTTATTTGACAGCACTTCACTACCAACTACTTCAACTACTGTACCATCAACTATACCAGATGATCACTTCCAGTGCTTCAAAAAAGGACTTCATTTTTTACACCTAAATGTTAGATCTCTTTTGCCTAAAATTTCTGAACTAAGAATAATTGCATTAAAAACTAAAGCAGCTGTTATTGGTATATCTGAAACCTGGCTTGACAAGTCTGTTACAGACTCAGAAATTAATATTGACAATTATACAGTTATAAGATATGATAGAGATAGGCATGGAGGAGGAGTGTGTTGCTATGTGAGGAATGATATTGCTTTTACTGCTAGACCTGACCTAAATGTTTTTAACGATGAAATTATTTTTATTGAAATTCTTTTACCAAAAACCAAACCAATACTTGTAGGTACTATATATAGACCTCCAAAACAATCAAATTTTATTGAACATTTTGAAAATGTTTTATATAGTCTTAGATCAGATTGTGAATGTTACATTCTTGGAGATTTTAACATTTGTTTTTACCAAAAGTATAGTTCAATTTTTAAATCCTACACTAGCATTCTGAAAATTTTTGATCTACAACAGATCATTACTGAAGCCACTAGAATTACTTTATCAAGCAAAAGTATAATTGATCATATCATTACCAATTCAAAAGATAGGCTAAGTCAATATGGTGTTATTTCTATTGGTCTTAGTGATCACTTTTTGACTTTTTGTACAAGGAAAATCATCAAACAAAGTTTCTCAAAACATTATTTCTCTAAAGTTAGATGTGTAACAAATTATAGTAAAGTTTTGTTTATTGAAACACTAGGTCAAGCAGACAGGAGATTCTGATAATGTAAACAGTTCATGGGTATCTTTTAAAGATATTTCTATGTCAGTGTTGAATGCCATTGCTCCTGTTAAAGAAATTAGATTAAAACAGAGAACTGAACCTTGGATGTCATCAGAGATTTTAGACCATATCAAAACAAGAGATCATAATTTATACAAGTTTAGAATATATGGTTGCCATGAAGATTTTTCTTGTTATTGTAATTTAGAAATGTTGTTCAAAGAGAAGTAAAACATGCTAAGTCTTCTTATTTTACTGATCAATTGCTGAAAATAGAAATAATCCAAAAGGCCTATGGAAACATTTCAAAAAATTGGGGTATAAATCAAAACTACAGGGAATGAAAATATTGTTTTAAAAATTGGTAGTGAAAATTGTCATAATCCTTTAAAAATTGCTAATCATTTTAATGACTTTTTTACTACTGTTGCTTCTAAGCTAGTGGATAAGTTACCTTGTGCTAGCAAAAAGTTTGACATTGACTCACAAGCTTTGTTAGATTTTTATAATGATAGAAACACTAAGAATGATAAAATGTACTTAAAACATGTGTCTGAGACATTTGTATATAAAGAGCTTAAGAATTTAAACTCATCAAAGAGTACTGGTTTAGATGAAATTCCTGCTAGATTTTTAAAAGATGCAGCTTCATTTTTGAAAATACCAATTACTTTTATCATAAATATGTCAATTTCAGAAAATTATGTCCCTGATGACATGAAAGTAGCTAGGGTAAAACCTTTATATAAAAAGAACAGTAATCTTGAAGTAGGAAATTATAGACCTGTAAGCATTTTAAGCATTGTTTCAAAAATTTTAGAAAAATCAGTGTATTCTCAACTTGAAAAGTTCTTAGTTGATAATGGTTTATTGTATGAATTACAGTCAGGTTTTAGAAATTCCTATTCCACTGACACTTGCCTTATCCATCTTATGGATCATATCAGAAACAATAATTCCAAAGGACTATACACAGGCATGATAATGTTAGATCTACAAAAAGCATTTGATACTGTTGACCATGATATTTTATGTGGAAAATTGAAATTGATGGGTATCTCTAATACTGACTGGTTTATGTCTTATCTTAAAGGTAGAAAACAAACTGTTAGTGTTGATAATATTTTATCAGATTACATGCCTGTTACATGTGGGGTTCCCCAGGGCAGCATCCTGGGTCCTCTTTTATTTTTGTGCTATGTAAATGACATGAGAATTAGTATAGATCAAGAATGTAAACTTATTCTGTATGCCGATGACAGTGCAATTCTTTTTGCTCACAAAAATCCAAGTATTATTTCTCAAAAACTTGGACAAACACTAGAGTCTTGTTCATCTTGGCTTGTAGATAACAAATTGTCACTTCATCTAGGAAAGACTGAATGTCTTATTTTTGGTTCCAAGCGTAAACTAAAACAAGTTAAAAGAGTTCAAAATTGTTTGTAATGGACATACTATTGAATCCACAAAATCTGTTAAATATCTAGGTTTAAATATTGATGATTCTTTGTCAGGTGAATCTATTGTTAATTGTATTCTCACAAAGGTGAACTCACGTCTTAAGTTTTTGTATAGGCAAGCAAATGTTTTAGATTTTAGGACTAGAAAATATTTATGCTCAGCACTAATACAATGTCACCTTGATTATGCATGTTCTTCTTGGTACCCGAGCCTGAACAAGTGTTTTAAAAATAAGCTTCAAATTTGTCAAAATAAAATTGTTAGATTTATACACGGTATGGGACCTAGAGATAGTGTCAATAATGTTATTCTTGCTAATATGTCTTTACTAAATGTAGAAAACAGAAATAAGCAATTACGTCTTAATCATGTTTTTAAAATTGTTAATAACCAGTGCCCTTCATATATGATAGAAAATTTTATACCTGTTCGAGACATTCATTCTTATTCAACTCGGTCGAATCAGTACAATTTTAGGGTCCCAAGAAGTTATGGGAAAGATAATGTAACTTTTTTTCAAAAAGCAATTAATGATTGGAATTCCTTGCCAACATACATCAAAAAAATTAATAAGATAGGAAATTTCAAAAGCTCTGTGAAGGCCCATTTACTAGAACAGTTAGGTTAGTAAATCATAATTAAATCCACTAGTATGACTAGATATTGATCTCATTTTTATTGTTTTCTTTTTAGCAAAGTTAATGGAATACTAAAGTTTGATATTTTACGTAAATGACATCTTCCAGTTTCCAAAGTTTTGTATTTTTCAATGTTTTTGTGTTTTATATTGTATATTATAGTAAGTATATATCCAAGGACCCCATTGGAAATAAGCCTTCGGGCTTTCATGGGCAATCCGAGGTTATTGCACACTACTCTATACATGTTTCCACTTACGTCCTTACATTTTATTAAACTAGTAAATTGATATCTAGTCATAGGAAAGAAAGAGTTTTAGATTTTGTTTTTAGTTATAATATTTTATTATTTAATGAGCCGTCTGTGATATTTATGTCTGACAAACTTCCGAAATATTTTATTACAATTGTATCATCAGTTTTATATAAAATGCTAAAGTGTTGTTTTATGTATGCATGTATGTGTGTTTTAACCTGAATAAATATCTATCTATCTATCTATCTCAAAACTACAAGAAGACTCATATAACTATATTCCAATAAGAGTCCATGCAAACTAAGTGATTTTGACCCTATGCCAATAGTTTATAATCTTTATATAGCATCACAATGTTATGATATAAGATATTTTCTCTTCTCTGTGCACATAGTTTCGGAGCAGAACTTTAATATATAAGTCAATGTAAACTAAGTGACAGGGAAAGCCATTTTGGACTGCAGGAACATGATTTAAAGGCCCTCACGAGGAACACAGTTTTTAAAGACTTGTGTAGGGAATCGCATTGAAGTTGTTTTGTTGTTGATGTTATTAAAAATAATCAACAAACAAACAAACTGTAATGCTTAGAGCTTAGATAGTCAAAATATAACCTTGCCAAGTAAAGGAAGAACTCTTTAAAAGTTACATAAAACACTTTTGTATCATTAAGTGTATATGCAAGAAAAAAAATCTTCTAAATTCAAAATGCATAGAGCACAGGTACTAAGCTAGCATGAAGCACAACCTTGGGTCTTTATTAACACATTTAATGAATCATGCTCATAGAGCCACCTGGGTTCACAGACTTGTATAGGAAAACACATTAAAAACATCTAGTGTTAAACTTCATTGACTTGAAATAAGATATTTGGGATGTAGACTGATATAACATGCATAAATTTGTATGATGCTACTGCAGTCTAAAATGGTTTTGCAATGGTATCACCTAATTTACAAAGACTACTGTAATAAAGCTGTTTTCTCTTAACCTACACTATCCGACGCATATACATTAATCATGTATCATCATAATTATGTTATAATAATGATATATCATGGACAACATGGTCCAAATTTACCAAACACAAAAGGTCACTAAGTTTATATGGACTCGTATATATATGGTTATTAAAGTTCTCTCGTGTGAAATAAAAAATTGAAAGCAGATATTGAGCATGTTTCTTTAAAAGCAACCGGATTCAATTATGACACAAATCATGTGTGTTATGACATAATTGACACTCCCAAAATGATCTTGTTACCTTTTTTCCAACAATGATCTTAGGTGAGTGATCCAGGGTCATCATTACCCTCTTTTTGAAAGAAAAAAATAAGATATGATTACTTTAGGAAATACTAGTACACTTAGTTTGTATCTTAACTTTTCAAAAAGTTGCATGCAGGCCAGGCCATATCATTGATATATATGTGTCACATCACATACATTTTGTTGGCTTTTAAGCCATGTTTATATTATAAATATAAAATTGTGGAGGAGTCAAAAATATGCGTTTATGGACTACCTTTATACCTTACATTCAAGTACATGTTTGCTATTTTAATTAAGCACGTTTAGTTGATTTATTGTCTTCTTATATGTCTTTACGATTAACAATTAATATATGATATCAAATATATTGAAACAAGAATTATCATGCAACCAAATTTAAAAACTGAATGTATACACATATTTGTATGTGCATTTCTTGCTCACCCACCAAATGGCCCGAAGGAAGACAAAAATACTTTCATCCAATAATTATAAAAAGTACTTTTTAAGTTGGAACATTTGCATAAGAATTCATAGAAAAGTGAAAAGGCAAAGAAATAGAATGAACTTAGCTATGTAGATTTTCTGTTGTTTTTTCTTTCACAAGTATCATATAAAATTACCCCACCCACTTTCACAAAATATAAAACCTACAGATTTAATGCTTTTTTTACATTCCTTACAATAAAGACATGATATTAATGGAATGTCAAATACAGTTTAAGATATAAAATAACTTTTTTAACTTAGTACGTTACTTTAGAAAATCAAATTTGAAAAATATGGAAAAAAAAATGGAATTTTTTCTTGATCTTTTTTAAAGATATTTTTAGACAAAAACTTTTAAAATGTTTACTTTTATCGAGATAAACACATAATTTGATTATCTCTGATATGTTTAAACACTTTTTTTATCATAATAAACATAATTTGTGCAACAAATTATACTATGAAAATGATATAACAGTTTTGCACAAAATCGACGGCCATATTGGACGCCATCTTGGATTTGGGAGAAGTATGAAATAGAAATTTTGTGAGATTTAAATTTTTGAAAAGGAGAAATTATATGCATGCTTTTGTTGTGAGTTAAAGGTCTGTACAAAAAATTGGAATGAATGAGCATGTACTCAAATTTATATGGGGGCCATTTTGAAAATGGCGGCCATCTTGAATGAACAGAGATATTTTTGGGCCCACTTCACTTTTGAAATCTACATGGTCTAAAGATGATTTCCTGAAAGTTTCATGCTTGTATCACAATTTGCACTATTTTCTCAATTTCCCGCCCCACTAGTATGGTAATAATAATTTGTCAAGAATAATAAATTAGAACTTGTGCCTAACTGTAAATAATTGTATTAGATATCGCTTAGATTATATAAGTATGTATAAATAAATGAAGTTTAATTATCAAACAAAATAAATGTGCTACAATACTTGTATTAAGTCATCAAAATAAACACAAAAAATCAAATATTTTGTAAAATTTTTTAATTTTAAATGCTGAATATTGATGAAATCAGCAATACATACAGAATAAATTAAAGTATAATATATTTTTAATAATTTATATAAATAAATAAATAAATAAAAAAAAAGACACCCGTCCATTTTAGATCAGAACATCAACTTATGGTTTTAAGAATTTCATTTTGAAAGGAAAAATGGTGAAATGTGGTATTTGAAAACTACCAAATTAGGCTTCTTACTTAAAAAAACGAAACGTGTCCTCATAGATTCCAGTTAACATGGAATGACAAATAAAATGACTTGACTCTCGTAATGAACTCATTTACAAACATATAACGCACACGGTATACTGAATCTTAAATGCGAACATTCTGTTTATATCGGTACAGGGTTAATTGAATGTCAAGAATAAGTCATTTCTTATCCATGTCCTCACTTTATCATCGGTACAGCAATACTTCCCAATATTTGTATGCATTTGTCCTTGCTACACAAATGATGAACATTTTGTCTTTCACTTCACGTTTTCATGGAGTTTCTGAAACCCATAAACATGTCATTTTACACGTAGGCAAAAAATTACAATTTATTTTGTTTTCTTCTTCTAAAACATTTCATACATTTAACGACTCATGTATTGCGTTTGCAAATATTTTCATTGAAAACAAAATGCAAGTGAAAAAAAATAATAACAAAAAATTAAGCAAAAGTTAACAAAATCTTAAAAGAACACTTTACACAAATAATTTTTTAGAAAATGACATGACATTTTATTACTTTAACTATGTGTCGTATGACGAGGAACATCTTTATGTTATAATTATATGTTTATGTTCGTTTTAGATTTTATGTGGATAACACATCGGACCAATGTACTTTTTGTTTGTTTTTCTTTTGTTTTTATAATTAGTTCCTAAATGTAGTGTTAGTAATAAAGTTCCATGTTTGATTTTCGTACATTGATTCAATTTATATTTGGTAAAAAATTCATGAAATGTTAACAGTCTGATTATGCGTGAGATAAAATCGTTTACATGTATCCGACTGATGAATAAAATGTTCATTATCTAAAAATAAATTGTACATGCAGTAATTGTCTACACATACCTTTGACATTCAGTTAACTCAGGGTGAGCTTTTCTGATCGTTGAATATTCGTCGTCCGTTAACACTCTAGCGGTCACATGTTTGCCTCAATCATCATCAAACTTTTCTATGATACTTATCTAGTTGATAGCTCGAATGAGTTCGAACATGGGTCATCTCGGATGAAAAACTAGGTCACCGGAGCTAAAAATAGAAAAATCTTGTTAACACTCTAGCGGTCACATTTTTGCTTCAATTGTTATAAAAACTTTGTTAGGATGCTTGTCTAGGTAAGTGCTTGGATATGTTCGAACATGGGTCATCTCGCATTAAAAACTGGGTCACAGAAGCTAAAAATAGAAAAATCTTGTTAACACTCTAGTGGCTGCTGTTTTGATCAAAGTATCCTGGAAATTAGTCTGAAAGTTTCTTTTGTTTATTTCTAGGTCAAGTTTTAATATAGGTCACGTTGGGTCAAAAACTAGGTCACACTGCTTAAATATAGATAATCCTTGTTAACACTCTAGTGGTCACATTTTTGACTCACCTGTCATGACACTTTGTCAGAATTCTTTTCTAGATAATTGTTCGGATGAGTTCGATGGGACAGGTGAGCGATCTAGGGCCATCTTGTTTAAATAATTTTTATTTCTTAAAATTGTTGTCCCTTATGTACACATTATAAGAAAGTAACAACTCAAAAAGTGACGACTAGTTTGAACTCAGACAAAAATTGGATTAATAAAGGTTTATTTTTATTTACAAAAAGATATACTCAAACCTAGTATGACAGTGAGTTAAACTGTGTTAGACTACGGTGGGCACATTCATTGGAATATTTCAATTACTATTAATAAGAAAAATAGAAATTATCACTATTGCATATTATTTGTACGAAGTTTTTCTGGAAAAACAAAATGATCATGGAATTACGTAGATTGGATTTTACGTCGCAACGACACAGTATTGGTTATATGGCGACGTGTCAGCTTTAACTGGTGGAGGAAGATCTAAGGTGCCCTTCCGTGCATTATTTCAGGCATGAACGGGCACGCGGTGAGGTGCAAGTAGTTTGAAGTCAATGACTTAATATTAAGTAATTTAGTATGAGCTCTAGTTTGTCTGGTTTCAGGACGCACCAACACAGTTTAAGTCATATTGCGCCGTAGCAGGAAAGATAAATAACAAGAGGGCCAAGGTGGCCCTAATATCGCTCATCTGAATATAAAGACAAGAAACCAGTATTATTGTCAACGATAAGCGAAAGTTCCTGTAAAGGGGGATAATACTTTGTTTTTGATGAAAGATGTCTTTTTTGCAATAGATTCGTCAAATGTCGAGTAATCAACATAATTATCCTTCTTTGTAGCAGGCGACAAAGAAATGCGAAGAAAGCCAATAAAAACAAGATATTATTAAGCAATATTGCAACATTTCGATTGCTATATATTTCATAACTCCGTGTTCAATGTTTTCCATGATGAAAATTAAAAAATACTAGAAATGTGTCCATATGACACAGATGCCACCCTCACACCACTGTTTTGTCAATCTTATGACTCTAGGGCAAATGGTTTTTGGGCTAAATTTGCCACAAAGTGAACACTAAAATGATTCCACTAATTAAAGGGAATGAACTTTACAAATACCGAATTAATTCACAAGCAAACTTCAAGGTGCAAAAGTACACATGCTGACCACATTCTTGTAATTTTTCAGTCCTACAGGTCGAAAACTTGTTCAGCTGTGATTGGACAAGTTGAAAATTGCAAATTTTTACTAAGGGCAATAACTCTAACAAAACTGAAAAGAATCCACATGCTAAATCCCAGGTGCAATGCTTCACCGTGATGTTGATCATTATTCCTGTTAAGTGGGTTAATTCTAAAATAGAGAAAAACAGAATCCCTAAGGAAAGTCCAACACAACAAAATTGAAAATGTTGCAGGCTCGGTTTGCATTGAGCCTTGTTCATGGACCGGTTACTGGAAAGTGCCAACTTACCGTCACGCCCCCTTTTAGCAAACCGGCCTTTTAAGCAGAATTTCAACATTTAACACGAAAATTGTAAAATGTTGAATTTAGAAAACATCCGCAGATGTGTTCATACGGCGGTGTACGTGTAACCTTCAAATGTAAAACACAGAAGTTTGCCATTCCAATGAAAAGCGGCCGTAAGGTCCCCCCCAATTAAAAGGAATGATTTTGCCCCAAAGAGAAAAACAATGGGCGGATTCTAAAATAAAATTGGTATTTTTGAAAGGGGATCTGAGCTTATGAAGCCTGCATATCACAGATAAGATGTTCAAAAGATTAAATTTTAAAAGCAGGCTACGTATTTCCCTATTATACAGTATTAAAGTAGGGAATACTGGAACCACCCCAAAGTTTGAAAATTGCCAATGGAAGAAAACTAAACAGTACCACATAACATGTACAACTAACTCAAGCACTCAAGGAACAAATTAACACAACAATGAAACGGATTTTACTAAGTAAAGGGCAGTAAGTCTACAAATACTTTATAAATCTGGATGCACAACTACACATGCTGACCAACATTCCTGTTAGGTTAAATACATTTTTGAGCTATGAACGACACAAATTGAAAATTGCAAATTTTAACTTAAGGGCAATAACTCTACGAATACTAAATAAGTCCACAAAAAAATGCCCAGTTGCCACAACTTAACATTGCAAAATTCCTCCTAATAACTGCATTTTTTCTGAAACACTCTCTGACATTTACAGTTTCTTCAGACCAACATTGTCTTAAATTCAAATATCTCATATGTAAAGTTTATTAATAGACTTAGTTGAAGATGTATGATAGACAATTGTTGTAGAATGGCTAGTATGGAAATATTTTTCCCTATAATTTATGTCTAATCTGTCTTGTCCTTTCCCTATATTTTTACTTTAATAAATTTTGCATACAAAACAGATATCATCATCATTGCTTTTTGAAAATGTAATGTCCACTTTAAAAGTATCCTGCATATCTTTTTTGTCTCTGAAAACAAAGTGAAGCCTATAAAACTTACTTTTTTAAAATTATATTTAATAGGTTACACATCAGTTAATCAATTCAAATCTCCTGACTTTTCACTAATTTTCTATATTCATGGCTATTTATTCACATATTCTACAGACAATACCCCACTTGCAGTGTAGAGGGGATAGAAAATGGTGCAGACAACTTTCTTGGTAAAGTTTTGTATTACACCTATAACTACATGTAGGATAAATACCGTGATCATGTCATTAGTGTGAATGAATTTCATGATGAATGACCAAAGTTTACTTAATTATTATATTAAAAAAAATTTAAATTATAATTTAAACAAAAAAAACTTTTTCCAAACCATTTTAAAATTTTTAATAATAAGGGTTTTAAATTTAAAAAATTTAAACAATTTTCCAAAAATTTAAACAAAAAAATTTAAAAAAAATTTTAATTTTATAAAATTTTAAACCCAAAATTTTTCCCCACTTCCATTCGTCATATAAACTGTTTAAGTTTTTTTATTTTTTTTTTTAAAAATAATTATCCTGGGTTTTCAATCCAAACCTCCTGTTGGGAAAAGACAAAAATTAAGTAAAATGTATATAAATTTTAAATTTTTTAACCCGATAATAAATTTCATTTTTTTATATTTTTTAGGAAATTTTATTAAATTTTAAAGGTTTCAAATAATTAAATTTAAATTTTCCAAAAAAACCTTAAACCAATTTACTCAAAATTAGTTTTTAAAATTTTCCCCTTTCATTTTGGGCAAGCCGTCCCTTTTTCATCATCTATATGTTATTTGGGCTTTTTTATGGGTATTTTAGATTTGTTTATGTCTTTCTATGATTTAAAATTTTAAAAATAACACAAGAAAACATTTTATGCCAAAAAAAAGGGCACCCAAAAGAAATTTATCCAGGGTTTCACCTTAAAAAAACTTTAAAAAAAATGTTACTTTTTTTAGCAACCCTTAAATGGGTTAGGGGCCCGGGTTTTAAATTGAAAGTAAACAAAAAAAAAAAGGGCTCTTTTTCCCCAAAATGCAAGCCCAATTTTTATCAATTAACCAATTTTTAAGACTCATTCTATAAGAAAGAATTTCCTCAGATTTGTTTTACCAGATACAAGGATACCTGAGTCATCAGCAAATAATCACAGGCACGAGTATCGGACCTGGGAAGAAAGAATATGACCAGATTGATAAAAAAACTGTGTTACTAAAAACCCCCCAAAAATGTAAATAATGACCCCCTTTAAAATTACTATTAACTTAAAGTATAATTTTAAAGGGGGTCATTATTTTTACAATTTTTTTTTTGGTTTTTGACGCTTTTAAGATGAACACAGGTTATTTTTATCAATCTGGTCATATTTTTTTCTTCCCAGGTCTGATACTCGTGCGTGTGCATATAATAAAAGCTTATTGCTTAGGGTTGCAGAAATGTCATTGACATAGATTAGTCATAAAAGAGGGCCTAAAATGAACATCAGGGGGACACCATAGATACACAGAGCAGTACAGCTGCTGTCTATCAGAGATAAGACTTAAACCATGTAAGAATATCATTACATATGGCAGATGCTTGAAGTTTAATGAAGAAGAAGAAAAAGAAAATCTTCATGTGCAGTATAGTGTGATCAACTGTATCAAATGCCCTTTGTAGATCTCAAAGTATCATGCAATACTGCCTTTGTCCATTTCAAATTTAATGCAATCTGTTAAATGAATCAAACATGTGTCAGTTGAAAAAACACTTCTAAACCCTGCCTGAAACTGCCTGACCATGACTCTAACCCATGACTTTCAGAAGACCAACTGAGCTACCCGGCCGGCTACACATTTTCTCTTTAATAATAAAACAGTTCTAAACCACAACATATTTCCCACTATATTGATTTGTGTCCTTGAATTTCTTACGTTTACAGAGCATAGTGAATTGAACTCATGCTTATATGCAGTCACAGGATGAAGATAACGTTCAGCTTGACCAGAACTCAAAATACTGGAAACAAAGTGATCCCTCGGAAGCATTAATCACAACAAAATAACATAAGAATTGCAGACTCGGTTTGATTGAGTCTGTACATGAGGGATAATGAATAAATGCAACATCCCTCACGGCCCCTAGCACCGGCTTGAGCGGTACTCAATTCTCAACACTTTATAGTGTTGGCATCAATGATCCCGAAGGACCAGAAAATATAACAACACTGAAGTGAAGTACGGGGCAACTTTTTACGGCTGCCACACAGCACTTGACACCTGCTGTTGTGAAGTACAAAATACTGGAAACAAAGTGACCCACATAATAATGTACCGCAGCTGTAGCGATTGAGCTATCTGGCCGCTTTACACATTTTCTCCCCTAAATAGTGAACAGTTCTTAACCGTGACAGATGCTTTTAGATTTTTTAAATTAACATATAATAAATTCTTAATTAATAAATAAGAAAAAAAACTTACATACTCATAGTCTTAATTAAAATAACAATTTATATATTATTGTATAATTATTTTTACTAAAAAGGGCTTAGACATATTGTGCCATTATTTGTAACAGGTCAATAGGGTATGTAAGTCTCGTCATGTGACTTGCGAGATTTCACGATATTTTGCACTTCCGGGTACAAACAAATATCAACAACATTGCTTATCTATATTGGGTAATACTTGTATGCCGGTGGGAAAGTAAAACTTACATGGAAAAGCAAATGATATGTGGAAATTGGCAGAGTTTTTTGTTTTGTAACGAAATGCAAATGGTTTATTCTTGTGAACAAGTATCAATAAAAGACAACTTCGTATATAATCTTCAGGTGGGTGTGTCATTTCAAATTCAGTTTATCCCAATAAATGTTGTAATATTTTCATTTCCATGTAAATCTAATAAATTTGTTTTTTGATACAACATCATTCGCATCTGACACCAGACTGGTGAATTTGATTTTATCAATTTTCTATAGCGCTACCTGATTTTCTCTCAGAAGTATATAATGTTTAGAAATTTCGGACAGCGCATATTTCGGATAAACGTTTCAATATGATTATCAGTGTGTTTTAGTTGAATATATTTTCTTCCAACTGAAAAATTTATTTATAATTATTATCTTTATAAAGCACAAACAGTCAAGCTGTATATAACCAATTTAAATTGTCATAAAATTCAATGAAATATTTTGCTCCTGTAGATATTTTGACTGAGGACAGTGGTTAGATGAAAGACGTCAGTATCCATTGTAAATACACATGCATGCTCTGCTGTAAAATCGTTTTGGTAAGAAATATATACTTAAAGCTACTTCAACTACATTAATGAAAAATAAATATTATTGTATAACATATAATGTTCTCGTTTTTGTAAATAATTACAGTTAACTAAATAAACAAACAGTATGGCATATGTAGTTAATTCATGTTAAATACTGTTTAAAGTATTTTTCTCAAGTAAGTGGGTCATATTTTTTTAGTTAAATCATGCTTTCAGTAAAATGGTTAAAAGAACTTAGTCACTATCACATTTTTAAAGATCAGTTGTCTTTAGCAAATCTTACAAAAACTAGGACACCAAGAAGTGTTTCTTCCTTTTCAACATTATTTTCTATTCATGACAATATGAAAATGATTGAAATTTATAGCTGACCAATTATTATTGCTTTCAACTCACTCATGATAGATTTTCTTTATATTACAGGTATGTGATTTCATGGTTGGATCTTGAGTACTTGTCATGGCTCTTGATTTATTTTGGAGTGTTCACCATCAGATTAGAAATCAAATAGTGATACCACCAGGCATAGTTGAAAGGAAATGTCCCTTGGAGTACATAGTGGTAGAGACATGGCAGTCCATTACAGATTTTGACTGAATTAAAGCTTCTTAAAGCTCCATGTCTTGTGTAAACTGTCTGACTGAATGTTTGTATTCTAATAAAAACTAAGGTTGAAGACACTTCAAAGATATATGTCAGTGTAAAAATGTTAAACTTTGTTAGAAATAAATAACCTGTCTTTATTAGAAATAAATAACCTGTCATTTGTAACTTTGTATTAAGGTATTAGCACCCTAATGCATTACCTCCGCTTTGAAGAGTATTTAAATAGGCTAGAACTACTGTTAAATACATTTAAACTTCAAACCCCGGAGGTCAACTTCTTTTTCTTTTATTTTTCCTTTCAACATTATTTATGTATCTCTCATGTCCCATTTGGAAAGAAAAAAGTGTTTAATTTTGATTTTTTAATTTATATAGGTATTTATTGGCTAAATTATACTAAATCTAGTAATAAATATGGTACCTGATATTTTCAAAGTGTAATATAATCAAAACTAGACGGTAAAAGTATTTCATATTTTACAAGATCAACCAATATACTTTTTTAAAAATTTAGGGAAACTTTGAAAACAGGCACCCATTTGGGTAAATTTTAAGAATTTTTTAAATTAGGCTCCCTAAGTAGAAAAATGGTCAGACACGTGGTAAAAATGGGTGGGGTAGGGTAACATTTTTATACAGATTTCATAAATTTTAAGTAGAACCATAATTTTGCTTATTTGGATTGTTAGCTGAATGGTACTTTTTGTTTCTTACCAAAAATTAATGGGAAAACATTTTTCATTAGAATGTTATTGCAGATTATTTAAAGGTTCCTACTTTCTAAAAAAGGGCCCTCATAACATCCTAGCTTGAGTTCAGAAAAGTGGCCATAACTTGATTTCCGTACGGTAAACTTTGTTTAAATTTTGCATACAGGTGTACTTTAAGGTATACATCTGACTTATGATGTCAATTTTTTAGTTCCTGATAGTGCCCATTAGGGTCCTAATACCTTAACTTAATTATTCAAAGATAATTTATCTTCTGCAAATGGCTGCCCAAAACAGTTTCAACCAGGCATCATGTAGTTTCAAAATAGTTAAGATAAATTTGTTATAAATAGACTTGTAAATTAACAGGAATGGTAAAAAGATAAATGTTCAGCATTAAAATGTTTCTATCTTGATTGAGTTTCATTTCATATTATCACCATGATCACTGCAATTGTAAAAGTAATGTAATCTTTAACCATATATGTCATAAAAATCATCTCAAAGAAAAACTTGTTTCTGAGTCAAAATGTGTAAAATTCCTTCCAGTTATAGCCTTTCACTGCTCTTAGAAAAGCCATGATTTGCATTGTACATGGCAGGTAGTAATACCAGAGTAAACAATATTAATGCAATTCATCTGTGTTGAGTATTCTGTAGCAAAACACTAGCTTGCTCGCTCTTGTAAGCCCAAGTCTCTCTCTTAATTGAAGAAGACTTGCAATTCTGCATTCCTTGAAGATTTTAGTATCAGAGGGGTAGTTATTACATACCATATACTTCTTTGGGTTTCAAATTACCTGTTTTATAATGTATTGAACCTGTTGACATTTGACCAAAAGTGAATTATCTATACAATACATTCAAAACTTAGGGTTTGCACTTGATACAAAACAATTACACCACTGATACATTAATATACCCATTGGAACTGTTTCAAAATTGTCAATGTTTCAAAAAAAACCACCACACAATGCTTTTAACTTCTGCCAATGTACATATGTGTAAATGTAGTCATTGAAGAGCTGTCAAGAACTTTTCATCAATATTATTTAGATAGTGTCTGTTTCGATTTCAGGACAGACAAAATTCAAATGACATGCATAGTATTTAATATAGTCAATGCTTGCATATTCAAGCAATCTAGCCATTGTTGGTTAGAGAATTAAAGTACACAGTGACACTTATTTTGCAGATGAACTCTTATGATCAAGCACTGCTATATAATTAAATGCCAAATAGTAGAAACCAAAAAGTTCATAAGTTTTAATAAACTTTTATTTTTACACAATTTATAGTGCACTGCTCAGCATATATATCACACTGATTTTTTTCCAGTGGAAGTCCTACTTGATACAATAGTATAAAAATTTCCTTTACAAATGTAAAGGACTTTGAAAATTCATGAACAAATTATCATAGAGCTTATAAAAATCCATATTCTAATTGGAAAAATGGTTCAGCTTGATATCAAAGGAAAGTTAATTATTATTAGTTATCATTTGGACATAGTGTCAAACACCATAAAACTCCATACTCTTTAACATTAAGATTTTTGTTGCTGGATGTCATTTATCTTCTTCAGGAAAGTACATTTGACTATTCTCAGTGGCTTATATTAAACTAATATTTCACTGTAACTGTGTGGTTCTCTGACTATCATTCTCAAATTAAGGAACTGGTAAGATGGTAGTTGCAATAAAGGTCTTCATGGACAAATCCTCCATCTATTTCCCTTTTTATCTGCAGAAGAAAAATCAATTAAATATGTTGTTACAAGTGTAAGACACTAGAAATGATATTTACATTACATTTAATAAGCTGGTCATGATTTGAACAGAAAATTTCATATTTGAAGTAAATAAACATTAAGATAAACAACAACACATAATATATAACAGTCAAAAATATTGATCTTCTTGAATGTTGAAACATGACTATTTTTAATTGTGTTTTATTTACTTATCAGCATTATCATGCAGTGAAATCCAAAAGTTATTAAATTATAATATTATTATTTTGATAATTGTTTATATTTCCGATCTCAACTAAAATTAAATCAATTATTTTACATGTATTTACCTTTTGATGTATAGAAATTTCAGGATCATAGGCAGTGCAAACAGTTGATTAATGGTCCATATTGAACAACTGTATATTCTATACTACTTGTCATATACCTCCTTGTCTATACATCTGAAATGGTTTAATCAAATATTATATTTTTTTAATTCAATCATAATTTGCTAGGTACCATATTAACATGTATATATAATTGAAAAAGGAACAAGAAATAAAATGGAAGGGAAAAAATGTCCGAATTACTGTGCAATGTCCGAATTTTGTATAACTTTAATATACACTAGAATTAAAGTGTTTCTCCACTGTTTTATTCAATAAGTTAAAATGGTTTGAATTAATTTCTCACATCAGTAGTTTTTAAAACAATACTTAAAGCTAAAACAACTAGAATTCACTACCTTGACAAAACATCCGAAACAATTGTCACTATCCGAAAATAAACTAGTTTTATTAAACTCTATAAATCCCTCGTTTTCCGTCAGATAATTGACCTACCTGCATTTTGACCCGTGCTATCCATTCCTTCAAATCTGAAGAGGACCGAAACAAATTTAACTTCTATATCCCTCGAGTTCTTCGGGTTACCTATATGCGTAACGGTAAATAAGTCTGCCTATGTACCCGGAAGTGGTAAATCGAAAGTGAAAGTAAACGAGACTTACGGGCCCTATTTGAAAGTGAACATATAGTTCTGTGCTGATACATGTACAATATCTATTTTTTGTACAGATAAAAAACTAACCTTTTTTCTATGATAAGAAATTTTATGAAGGCTGATTTGTATTTTGCATCAAGGGCACCAGGCGAAAACATGAAAATGCAACAAACGAACCACTTTGTAGTAGATTTCATCTGGCGCCCGCTTACTTTTTGTACTATGTTGGTTTTCATATGGCACAAATCATCCACTATAAAATTTAGTGCACAAATTTATTCAAGGGCAAGTAACAATCTACTCTATGAAAAGTCTGTTTTCGGGTTGACTCAGGAGACCTAGAGGTTGAGACCGGTGTCCCTCCATTACAAATAGATAAGACAGAAGCTGTCCTTTTCAAACTATCCACATGTTAGAAAAAAAATTAGAATAACTATAAAGAATACACTATGATTTTTGAGACTTTATTAATTATATTGCTTGATCCAAGTTCAAGGACATTTTCAATCAATACATGTATTATCATTTATAACTTTAAATGAAAGTCTCATCCCTTTAATAATAATGACATAACTGTAACTCTTTAAATTCAGAAATATTATAAGTCTCATCATATCAATATACTAAGATATACATGTATGCACATAACATTAATAATTCCCAGTTTCTATTAAATATAAATGAAATCCTAACATTATCATTAACATGCTTTTGATGACCTTACAACTGGTAAATTTTATACAACAAAAATGGTAAGTAATACCTAAGATAGAAAAGAACAAATAATTTAGTAAACACGAGTGACTTCCCATTAAAATATAGAAAACCTGAAATCCAAAAGAACACCCTAAACAGCAAAATTATGAAATGTTGCAGGCTCAGTTTTATTAAGCATGCAAATTAATGGTAATGTATTCATAAAAAAATAGATGGCCACGTGACAGCAGTAATTGCAGAAAATCGGATAGCTTTCAACATCCGGATACTGGTACACTTTGTAAAACAACCATTCTGTGCAACAGATAAACGTAATATGGGTAAAATCAATAGGATATTCGTTTACAACAGTTCATTACCTATCCTAATACTCATTTGCGGCTGCACTTTCTTCTTGTAGGAAAATTTTGAAAATATATAAATGAATGAATGCCATTGGATGGATACGGCATCCATGTAGACCACAACGATATTCGAAATCATGGTTTTAGTAACTAAGGGACAAGCTGTTAAACTGAGCCTGCAAATTCGTTAAAATAATATCACAATGCACATGCTTTTTACATAAAGTTATTTAATACAAATATAACAACATATTTGTTTTTTTGATTTTTACGAATCAAAATAAAACTAATTAACACAAGATGACATTAACTGCTAATAATAACAGCTCCTTCCATAGGCCAAAATAAAAAGCATTCCATAAGAGACGACGCCGCTCAGCGGCGTCGCCAATCAACTAAGCTGTCATTTTCTATAATAGGTAACCAGGTAGATGTTTACATATTTATTCGTGTAAGGTATACAGTCATGAGCAGAAATATACATAGAAAAGTCACACAAATATTGTGAATTATGCAGCAATCCATAGACTCTACATAATTTTACATACCAGAAGACGACATACTTATACCAGAAGGTTCCATACTTAAGATTCACATTTATTAGTTAGCATGTGCAGTTTATGGACATGTGACTTGTACTGTAAGTTATGTTATAACTAATACAGGCTTCTTTTTTAGCTTTGGAAAGAAGGGAAATTTTGCAGGATAAAGGATTTGAAGGTAAGTATAACATAAATAAATAAAACTTCGCCTCGCGCCCTCGCTAATTAGGATTTTTTCGTCCCGCGACCCCACCAAGCGAAAAGTCGATGATTAACATGTTAATATGGCGGGGGCGACGAGCGAAAACAGGCTAATTAGCGAGGGCGCTAATTACACGCCCGGCAAACTGTCGCTCCACTTCAAAATTGTGGTGTACGGTAAAACGAGCGGACGGCATTTCCGAGATAGAGCGGAAGGCCGATTTAAACTGCTAATTGTAAGTTTTGTTTATGTTTTTGTCTTGTTATTCATTTAAGTTGTATTTTTTCGAAAAACGGAAAATGTAGTTCCGTGTAGGATTGATTTAGGCTTCCAATTATCTAATCTGTTACAAAAACAAAATTATATTAAGCCCGAGGGAACTTTTCTCCCTGACGAAGCGAACGACGATTTGTAGAATATTGAACTTCCCAACCATAGAAATGCCATACCCTTCGTATTTCTTGAAAAAGTGTATTAGTATAATATCAACCCGTGATAAGAACTTGTCCTTTGTGCAACATAAATTACTCCCGAAGGATTTCTTAAATTTGTAAATCGATATTTTTCCAAAGTAGTGGAGCCAAAGGGCAAGAGATGGAGCAAAAGGTTCGATGTTGAGCGCAAGGCGATATTAATTTGACGTATTAGGAGAAGCGTAGTCTATGATTTATTATATATGAAAGCTATAAAGTTAAAATAGACATGATCAAGTGGTGAGACCGAGAGATATATATACCTTTAAAAGACAACTAATAAAGTGTGATATCCTTTCAACAACTATAGATTTATAAATGTAATCGCGAATGTGTTACCTATGGCTGCCATGTAGATTCCATTATTTAAGTTCCAAATTTGGAAGCGGCCAGACCATTGAATCATACACATGTTTGCATGGCATAATACAGGATACCACTTATTCGAGGTCAGTCATAATTTTTGGCACGGTTATGTTTTTTGTTTGTTTGGATTTTTACGGCACGTCAACACATAACTGGCCATATCGTGCCGAATGCTATAATAGGCTTAAAATATTATGTAAAAAATTGTAAATGACAATAGAAATGAGCCAATTAGATCCTAGAATACAAGTTTATCTCTTTTAAATAATCAATTATGTTTTTTGATGGAATTGTATTAAAAGTTCTTTGAGTGAATTTACAGAATAAAATCTATTACGGGCCTGTGAAAAATTATGACATTCAAGAAGAAAATGCTTGACAGTAAAATTTTCATCACAACCTACACAGAAAGGGGCATTGTCATTTGTGAGGAGATAAGAGTGGGTAATTTTAATGTGTCCAATTCGGCATCGAAGAAGAACTGTTTGATCACGGCGGTTTGACAGAGATAGAGATGATGACATATCAAGAGATGGGTTTATATCGTAAAGTTTATTAAAAACGGCATTGTCCCAATTTGCTTTCCATTCAGCTGATACGAGTTTATTTATAGCCGGTCTAAAATCACAAGCAGGTAACAATAAGTCAGTTTTTTGAAAATTTAATGATTGTTTAGCTAAAGCATCTACTTTTTCATTTCCTCGTATTCCTACATGGCTTGGAATCCAATATAATTTAACATATTTTGTTTTTAGTATATCATGAAATCGTAAAAGAAGTTTCTTTACCATGATATTGTCGGATTTTTTATTTTTAATGGATATTAAAACAGAAAGCGTGTCAGAAAATATCACAAATTTATCGTGGGTATGCTGTGCTATGTATGACAATGCTAAATCGATAGCTTTTGCTTCAGCAGTAAAAATTGATGCATTATCTGGTAACCTCATACTAGATGTAAAATTATTTTCAAATACAGCCGCACCTACTTTGCAACCTTCTTTTGAACCGTCCGTATAAATATGTATAAAATCTTCATGTTCTTCCTTAATTGCTAGAAACTTCTCTTTGAAATATTCAGGTGAATTTGATGCCTTTTTTATATTTGAAAGGTTAATATTTATTTCCGGGGAATTATAAGTCCAAGGTGGAACATCCTCATCGTCATTTTGAAGGAAACTGTCTGGATTAAAATTGAGTTTATCTAAATCATCTTTTAAACGAAGGCCTAATGGTTTAATTTCCTTTGGTTTGTTAACAAATTTTTCAGTATAACTTGGTTTGAAAATAATATTTTTAGCTGGATTTTTCCTATTAGATGAAATTCTAGTTGCATATTGAAGTGATAGCTTTTTACGACGAAGATAAAGCGATGGTTCCCCAGCTTCCGCATATAGACTTTCTACAGGTGAGGTGCGAAAAGCACCTAAAGCTAAACGTAAACCCTGGTGATGTATGGTATCTAGCATTTGAAGATATGATTTTCTTGCAGACCCATATACTACAGAACCATAATCTAATTTTGATCGGATAAGACTTCTGTATAATTTCAGTAATGTGGAAGAATTTGATCCCCAATTTGTACTTGATAAAACCTTAAGTAAATTTAAAGCTTTTAGGCATTTAGTTTTCAAATGTTTAATATGTGGTATAAAAGAAAGTTTTTTATCAAATATAATTCCTAGAAACTTAGCTTCATCAACTACGTACATTTAAAAACGTGTGTCCGTGCAAATTCGACAAAATCAAATATTTTCAGTTTTACCGCGTAGGTAATAGTTAAAATTTTGTTTGTTTATTCACAGAAAATCTATGAACAAAACGAACGTAATAAAAAAAGGCAGAGCTCAGTGGTGTAAGGACTAAAATTATCAATAATTGATTATGCATTGCATATTTTTTTTCTGTTCTGCACCTTGAATATCTAACTTTTCGAAAAACATAACATTTCAAAATGGCGTGAACAATTGCGTTACACGTACCTGCTCGCGATAGACTACGCTTCTCCTAATACGTCAAATTAATATTGCCTTGCGCTTAACATCGAACCTTTTGCTCCATCTCTTGCCCTTTGGCTCCACTACTTTCGAAAAATATCGATTTGCAAATTTTAGAAATCCTTCGGGAGTAATTTATGTTGCACAAAGGACAAGTTCTTATCACGGGTTGATATTTTACTAATACACTTTTTCAAGAAATACGAAGGGTATGGAATTTCTATGGTTGGGAAGTTCAATATTCTACAAATCGTCGTTCGCTTCGTCAGGGAGAACAGTTCCCTCGGGCTTAATATAACTTTGTTTTTGTAACAGATTAGATAATTGGAAGCCTAAATCAATCCTACACGGAACTACATTTTCCGTTTTTCGAAAAAAGACAACTTAAATGAATAACAAGACAAAAACATAAACAATACTTACAATTAGCCGTTTAAATCGGCCTTCCGCTCTATCTCGGAAATGCCGTTCGCTCGTTTTACCGTACACCACAATTTCGAAGTGGAGCGACAGTTTGCCGGGCGTGAATTAGCGTGTTTTCGCTCCGCGCCCCCGCCGTTTTATTTCTTAAATCGCGCCCCGCGCGGCGAAGTTTTATTTTTTAAACTTCGCCCCGCACCGTCGCTACTTAGCGTGTTTTCGCTGCTCTTCCCGACATTTTAACTTTTTAATTTTCGACTTTTCCCTTGGCAGGGTCGCGGGGCGAAAACACCAATGGCACAAATCAGCCACCATAGTGAAATGTTTTATTTCAAGTGCCCAGAACAAGTAATTATATTTTAATTTCTATGTCTCTTTTTCAGAAAAAAATTATTAATTCCTGTCTAATATTATTATTACTTCTGTCATCTCCATTTGGTAAATTATTACCATCATCATCATCCTGTGTGATGATCTCCACATGCTCTTGTACACCTCTAGTTTTACAAAAGTTATGAAATAGAGAGAAATAAGAAGACCTAAAGAAAGCCCAACACAACAAAATTGAAAATGTTGCAGGCTCGGTTTGATTGAGCCTGTTCATGGACGGTACTGGAAAGTGCAAGTTACCGTCCACGCCCCCTAGCACCGGCTTAAGCAGAATACAACATTTAAACATGAAATAGTAAAATTAATGCTCATTATGAAAGAATGTTAAGCTCATCTGAGCAAGTTGTGCTAAATGGTGAGCTATTGTGGTCAGCAATATGCCATTGTCAGTCTGTGTGTCGGTCTATGTATCCATTAACATTTTTCTTCAAACTACATCTCCTTCTTGGCTGCTAGGCCAATTTTCTAAGTTATTACTTATTAGAAATGTTCCATAGATGCACCTTTAGTTTGAATTCATCAGCCTATATAATTAGACTGGTAACTGAAAGGTCAATGTGTCCACTGTCCAATCAAGACCAAACATGAAAAAAAAATGTCAATAGATTTAAAGAAATGCACAATTGCTAATAGACATAAAGCATTATATTCGCTAATCCAACAAGAGGTTACAATCAAATAAAGGTCAGGCTCACCGATCAAACATTCTTTATTTCCAAAACAATTCTCATTTAGATGAAGCTATTTCTCTACTAAATTTATTCACCTCCTAAACATGTTTATTTTTTATTCCACTACCTTTTGGTGTGATTTATGATTTAAAGTGTATATGTATGTTTTATAATTGGGCATATTATGTTAAACGCCCTGGAATCCTTCCGTCCGTCAGCCCACAAGAGGGTATATGTTGGGTACTAAATATCAAACAACTACCAATCCTACTCATTCTGTATGTATTGTTGGTTATTTTTACTGAATTTTGATGTATTATATATACACAGTAAAATACCAAACACAAATGTAAGGAAGTCCGTCTGTCCATCCGTTTGCAATTTGGTTTCCAGAGCATAACTTAAGTTCCATTAGGCCCACAATATTCAAATTTCATAGGATGATTGTCTATAATGGGTAAAATACCCTTTTGATTTTTGGGGTCACAAGGTCAAAGTCACTATTACTTAAAAACTGAAAACAGTTTCCAGAACATAACTTAAGTTCCATTTGGCCCACAGTGTTCAAACTTCATAGAATGATTGTCCATATTGGATTGAAACCACTATTTATTTTGGGGTCACAAGGACAAAGTTCAAGGTCACTGTTACCTTTAAACTGAAAATAGTTTCCAGAGCATAAACTAAGTCCCATAATATTTAAACTTTATATGAAGATTGCTAGTTAAAGGAGGTATACTTTATTTAAGTTCCATGTCTTACAAATTCTTCAACCTTACAAAAATGACGAAAATTCGAGCAAACATTGCTCCGTCTAGTTGTGCTCTTGTTAAAAAATTTAATTCGTTTTTTGTAGAAAAGAAACCAACAACATTCATATTTATTCATACAAGGATGCTAAATATAAACAAGTAAGATCAAGCAAGGGGGAAAAATCCTCCACTGATAATGTTGTATTTAGAGTAAATGCAACATATGACGCAATATTAGAGAAGGCAAGTATAATCTACTTCCCAAAAGGAAGATCCAAAATGGAAAGGAAAGAAAAAATGAATCTTCACCTTGGAACAGTGAAAGAGGAAGTAATTGAAAGGCGAGGACTCTCATTAGAAGGTTATGCTCAAAAAGTACAAACCCAACTAAAAACGAATATATTTGTTGTCAAAAGCGCAGGTGAGAGGATTAAATATAACTTGTTTTTTTTTTAATTTCATAAAATTTCAAAATTATCTCTCATATGTTATATTACTTTTGCTTTTGTAATAGATTGAAAAAATCTGTTAACACAACCTCTGTGTATCATATAGCATGTAATTGGACAGTTTTACTGGATCCCCCCGATTACGCAAAAAGTACACTGAAAATATTTTAATATAACTTGATATATGTATAAATAGATAAACTATGGAGATTATGCACGTCTTTTTCGTTTCTTCCTATCTTGAAACTTTTGGTTGCTATGGCAACAAATAGACTGAAAGTATGGCAAATTTAACACATAAACTGGATCCAGTGATAACACAAAAGGTACCAATTTTTTAAAAAAAAAAACTTAAAATATGGGTAGATGACAGTCTGGAAATTATGCACATCTTTTTCTTTTCTTCCTATGTTGCTATGGCAACAAATAGACTGAATTTCAAGTAGGACACATGACTGAAATATGAAAATACCAAATATCCTGGAAATTTGTCAGATAGGTTGTTAAAATGATTTCAAGGAAAGGGTGTGAATATGGATCATCTGGGGTCAAGATCTAGGTCACACAGCCCAAATATGAAAAACTTTGCTAACACTCTAGAGGCTACTGTTTTGATCAAATATCCTGGAAATTGGTCAGAAAGATTAGATTATTTTGAGGATTTCTTTGCCAAGTTCGAATATGGTCACCTAATGTCAAAAACTAGGTCACACAGTCCAAATATGGAAGCATTTTTTAACACTCTAGAGGCTACTGTTTTGATCCAAATATCCTGAAAGCTTGTCAGAAAAGTTGTTTTAGTGATTCCTGGGTCAAGTTCAAATATTGGTCATTTGTGGTCAAAAACAAGGTTACACAGCACAAATTAAACGGTATTGAGCCTGCAAATTCAAGTGAGCGATAGAAGGATAAAAGAGACAGGAGCATGTGTTAAGGTCTGATTTAAATGAGATTGGGCGCAACCCTGAAAAGTTTGTAAATTAAATGTGGCAAAATTAATAAAAAAAAGTTAAACATTTAAAGGAAAAATGTTAACATGTATTCGCAAAATAACAAAAAACAAAACACCATCATTGTAATTGCAAAAATGCCAATGATGGCAGGTTTCTTGTATGTATGTAAGTTTATTTCTTTTAGACAGATACCCAAACAACACGCACTCGATTTAGAACAAGCATTGGATGGCAGCATTATAGTGTCAAAGAAAAACGATACAAACAAGTTAGATCCTCGACATTGAACCCTAAAATATTCTTGAGACTATTCTGCATAAAGATGTTTCATATGATGAAATAATCAAGATGGCAGTAGATTTCTTTTTTCCGGATGGAAGGAGCTCAAAGGGAAAATATCATGTATGTTTTTCCAGCTAGGAAAAGTCAACAATATGATCATACCCAGGGAAGGATTTTCAATAGTGATATATGCTAAGAACAAAATGACACTGAAGCTCAGAATCTACCTGTATTCTTAAGTTAAGGTATGCTTTATTTCTGTCAATTTAAGTCATCCGAGAAAAATATTACTTAGAAACTAGTATTTTAAATCAAACCAATGGAATTTGTTTACAGGACATCAAGTATACCCAAACTATTATTGTTTATTTGCCAATATCAATTTACATGATACATGATAATTGACTGTAACAGATTTATTTGCAACTTTGGCACAACACTTTTTGTGTCACCTTGAAAAGGCAACATAAAGACTGGGTAACTTTTGTCAGTGGCGTCGCTGTCGGTGTCAGCGGCGTCCCCAAATGTTTGTCCGGATCATAACTCAGTCACTATAAGTCGAATGGAATCCAAACTTTGTATGGATGCTTCTTTCAATAACCCAAGTACATTTTTGAGTTAAAGCTTTTTGTTTATTTTCATACTTTTATTGTGTTTAGTACCGCCCCCGTGGTCGAGGGGTTAGAGTCGATGACTTCTTATCCAGTTACTTATCTGGCATGGGTTCGATCCCCCGGAAATGCTTTGGTAGTTTAGCCTTGAGAAAAGTAGTCTGTACTAGTACTGGTGTAACTTTCCAGGAACGATGTGAGTGTCTAAGCCCTGTAGTTAAAATCGGCCCCGCCCCAGGGGAACATTGCTTTTCCTTATATATCTACCGTAAAAACTTAAAAATCTTCTTTTAAATAACCCATACAGCTAGAGCTTAGATATTAAGCATGGAACATCTTCTAGTGAGTGTCTTAACACATTTGTTCAAATAAAAGCCCCAGGGTTAAATTGGCGCGTCCCGGTGGTCTGATTCGCACCTTTGCTATATCTTTTCGACATTTTTATTATAAAGATATGTCGACATACACCAGCACATCTTGCTGAGAAAATGTATGTTGTATTTGAGCAAAAAACGCATCATGTTGTAAAAAGAAAATAACCCTTGCCGAATAAGTAACACGCTTTTATGCCTTAAATTAAAACAACATATCCATATAGTGTGAATGCCCACTTGCACTTATATAAAAAGGTAACATAAATTTTGTCCACGAAGAGTATTTATCTATATATATCGATAAGACAACATGACGCGGTGATCGAAACTTTCTTTGGTTTTATGACAACTTATATTTTTAAATGATTGTTCAACAACAACAATACAATTAAAATACAGTGCATTAGCATAGACCTCGATGGAAAGTATCTTTTAATTTATTATGATTTTGATCTTTAATTAGCGTGCAACCCTTTAAGAACTGGAAAAGTACATTGGTTCGCTAAAATATGATAAACAAGATCAACAAGGAAAGGCGGCGTTCAATGAACGCAACCCCCACATGACCCAGCAACAAGAACCAACGGCAAGGAGCCCAGGGGACCCCAAACAAAAACAGGACAGGGCAAAGATTGGATGAATACATTCCTTCTTCCGTACATATGATTAAATGAATTCCGCTCCATAAGTCCAAAAGTTTTGTTTGGATCTTCTCAGTTATTGACAAGGGTCAAAACAGAGTTCACATATGGGGGTTGCGTTCATTGAACGCTGCCTTTCCTTGTTGATCTTGTTTTTCATATTTTTCACTACGACAAATCTGTTATGTTTGATAATCAATTTGTGTTGTCGGAGGAGTTACTGTACTTCTAATGGTTTGAGTTCTACCTCTTAGCCTTTAGCCTACAGTAGAATTATCTTTTCTTCAATTAAATAATATCAATGAAATAGATTCTTAGTGGGAAATACGGACTCTTGTAGCCCATTCGAAATGATATAACCATTGCAGATTGGCAGTTTGGGGATCAGAATTCCAAACATCATCCCACCTTGCGTGAGCGTAAATATGATAGACAAAATATGAAAAACAAGAGCAACAAGGAAAGGCGGCGTTCAATGAACGCAACCCCCATATGACCCAGCAACAAGAACCAATGGCAAGGAGCCCAGGCGGACCCCAAACATAAAAAGGACAGGGCATCGACACGTTAATCATTAAATGATAAATAATTTGTAACTGATTAGGAATTCAAAGAAAATAATAATAGGCCCACAAAGGGGAAGGGGACAGGAGACCGGGGGAAGGGGGGGGGGGGTTAATCAAAGAAATAAAAACTAGAGGCAATGGGGAAGATACTTACCGTAGACGAGAAAACAACAAGGGACACAAGCAAAAGTGTCACCAAAACAGTATGAAACAACATAGACATACATCTGAGGAACACAGTGGGGCGCCGCCTTGGAACGGTCAGCAGCAAGATCAAGGAAATATGATAAACAAGATCAACAAGGAAATAGATAAATACAGAATCCCTAAAGAAAGCCCAACACGGCAAATTGAAAATGTTGCAGGCTCGGTTTGATTGAGCCTGTTCATGGACGGTACTGGAAAGTGCAAGTTTCTAGTCTGCAATTCTTATGTTATTTTGTTGTGATTAATGCTTCCGAAGGATCACTTTGTTTTCAGAATTTTGTACTTCACAACAGCAGGTGTCAAGTGCCGTGTGGCAGCCGTAAAAAGTTGCCCCGTACTTCACTTCAGTGTTGTTATATTTTCTGGTCCTTCGGGATCATTGATGCCAACACTATAAAGTGTTGAGAATTGAGTACCGCTCAAGCCGGTGCTAGGGGGCGTGAGGGATGTTGCACCTATTCATTATCCCTCATGTACAGACTCAATCAAACCGAGTCTGCAATTCTTATGTTATTTTGTTGTGATTAATGCTTCCGAAGGATCACTTTGTTTCCAGAATTTTGTACTTCACAACAGCAGGTGTCAAGTGCCGTGTGGCAGCCGTAAAAAGTTGCCCCGTACTTCACTTCAGTGTTGTTATATTTTCTGGTCCTTCGGGATCATTGATGCCAACACTATAAAGTGTTGAGAATTGAGTACCGCTCAAGCCGGTGCTAGGGGGCGTGAGGGATGTTGCACCTATTCATTATCCCTCATGTACAGACTCAATCAAACCGAGTCTGCAATTCTTATGTTATTTTGTTGTGATTAATGCTTCCGAAGGATCACTTTGTTTTCAGAATTTTGTACTTCACAACAGCAGGTGTCAAGTGCCGTGTGGCAGCCGTAAAAAGTTGCCCCGTACTTCGTTTCAGTGTTGTTATATTTTCTGGTTCTTCGGGATCATTGATGCCAACACTATAAAGTGTTGAGAATTGAGTACCGCTCAAGCCGGTGCTAGGGGGCGTGAGGGATGTTGCACCTATTCATTATCCCTCATGTACAGACTCAATCAAACCGAGTCTGCAATTCTTATGTTATTTTGTTGTGATTAATGCTTCCGAAGGATCACTTTGTTTTCAGAATTTACCGTCCACGCCCCCTAGCACCGGCTTAAGCAGAATTCAACATTTTAACGTGAAACAGTATAATTATGAAGGCGGTGTTCAACGAACGCAACCCCCAAATCACCAAGCAACAAGAACCAATGGCAAGGAGCCCAGGCGGACCCCAAACATAAAAAGGACAGGGCAAAGACAGGTCAATCATTTTGTAACGGATTAGGAATTCAATGAAAATAATAATAGGCCCACAAAAGGGGAAGGGGATATGAGACCGGGGGAGGGGGGGGGTAATCAAAGAAACAAAAACTAGAGGCAATGGGGAAGATATTTACCGTAGACGAGAAAACAACAAGGGACACAAGCAAATATGTCATCAAAACAGTATGAAACAACATAGACATACATCTGAGGAACACAGTGGGGCGCCGCCTTAGAACGGTCAGCAGCAGAATAATGACTGCTGGGGAGTTTAAACTGGTTAATGGTGCACCAAACCTCGCTCTTAGCCCCACCATGTTCCTATAAACGAGACAGTGTAACTAAAATGAATCCCCGCCATGTGAAATTCTAATAGTTGTCATGGTTACAAAAGGTTAAGTTAGTAAAACACTAAATTGATCATGTACAAACATATAAAAGTAAACCCAATGACCATAACAAAAGTACTCGATGTCCTAAAGGAAAACAGAGCAACAAGAAAATCACCTAGAGGGGCCCGACGAAGCAAGGCAGAAGACGAACATTAAGACAATTCAGTCCCAAAGGGCTTTACGAACTATCCATCATAGTCTCCCACTTGGTCCGTCAGATGCAATCAAAAGAGGAAAGCGTAGTGTCCAACTGTAAAAGGGTTGAACACTAAACATGCAGGATGTCTTAAAATAGCAGGGACATAACCTCTTTTAATAAAAAATTCTGGAAACAAAGTGATCCCTCGGAAGCATTAATCACAACAAAATAACATAAGAATTGCAGACTCGGTTATTATTGTTGTGCTTGTGGTATTTTTAGTTTCAACTTTTCGGCATTTTCTAGTTGGGTGGTTCCAATATTCCTGCTTGAATAATGTTGAATCACCCTTAGGATATGTTGCCTGCTTTTTAAATTTGTCTTTTGACGTCTTATCTGTGATACGCAGGCTTCATAACCTCAGATCCCCTTTCAAAATTCCAGTTTATTTAGTTCCGCCCATTGTTTTCTCGTTTAGGGCACACGCATTCTTTTACTTGGGGACCATACGCCGCTTTTCATGGAATGACACTACTGTGTCACATTGAAGGTTCCATGAAAACCGCCGTATGAACACATCTGCGGATGTTTTTAAATTCAAAATTTCAACATTTTAGTGTGTTAAATTCTGCTGAAGCCGGTGCTAGGGGGCGTGGACGGTAACTTGTACTTTCCAGTACCGTCCATGAACAGGCTCAATCAAACCGAGCCTGCAACATTTTCAATTTTGTCGTGTTGGGCTTTCTTTAGGGATTCTGTATTAATCTATTTTTGATTGAGTCTGTACACGAGGGATAATGAATAAGTGCAACATCCCTCACGCCCACTAGCACCGGCTTGAGCGGTACTCAATTCTCAACACTTTATAGTGTTGGTGTCAATGATCCCGAAGGACAAGAAAATATAACAACACTGAAGTGAAGTACGGGGCAACTTTTTACGGCTGCCACACAGCACTTAACACCTGCTGTTGTGAAGTAAAAAATTGTGGAAACAAAATGCTCCCTGGGAAGCATTTATCATAACAAAATAACATAAGAATTGCAGACTCGGTCTGATTGAGTCTGTACATGAGGGATAATTTTGTTTGTTTGTTAATTTCATTTTACGCCTTTTCCAACAGTATTTCAGTCAAATAGGCGTTTCCTAACCATCGTTCCTGGAGAGTTACACCAGTACTAGACTACCTTCCTCCGCGCTAAACTACCAAAGCATCTCCCGGGGATCGAACCCACGCCAGAGAGGTAACTGGATTAGGATAATGAATAAGTGCAACATCCGTCACGCCCCCTAGCACCGGCTAGAGCGGTACTCAATTCTCAACACTTTATAGTGTTGGTATCAATGATCCCGAAGGAAATCCGACATAAATGTTGTCTAAAAGAAAAGAGAGTGCTCTACAAACTTTGTCACAGGTCCACATAGTATAATGTTTAACAATACCGTTAGTAAAAAAAAGCTGTTTAGAATAACATGCTAGAAAGGTAACTTTTTCCCGTGCAAAAGTTTCCTGAATTTGGGAATTTAGTTTTATCATTGATTAATTTATGTGGCAAAGTTGTATAAAGTGTAGAAAAATCGTATGTACTGACAGCTGAAGCTTGAAAGTTATTAATTTTGAATTGATCCAAGACTTCACCAGAATTTTTAATTGACCAAAAGAGATGTTTGCCTGTGTTTTCATAGACTTTAATAGACACATCTGCGGATGTTTCTAAATTCAAAATTTTACCATTTCATGTTTAAATGTTGAATTCTGCTTAAGCCGGTGCTAGGGGGCGTGGACGGTAGTTTGCACTTTACAGTACCGTCCATGAACAGGCTCAATGAAACCGAGCCTGCAACATTTTCAGTTTTGCCGTGTTGTGCTCCTTGCCATTGGTTCTTGTTGCTAGGTCATATGGGGGTTGCATTCATTGAACGCCGTCTTTCCTTGTTGATCTTGTTTTTCATATTTTCTTTAGGGATTCTTATTTTCTCTATTTTATCACAATATCTAATTACATGTGTTTTAATGGCAGTCAAACAAGACGTCAATAAAATAGAAAGCTTACTTGTAATGCAAGATGTAGAATTAGCAATGAATCTGGCTTTGTAACGTTTTCTATGAAATTTAGGAATCCAATACATAATAGGAAGTTTAAGTTCTTTTTCATTTATTTGGACTTTAAGATTGGAAATATTAGTAATATGATTGTTTACAATGTCTTTTTCGGAGGCAGAGGTTTTAGAATACGCATTAGTACTATTTAGTTCCTTATGCAAAATGTTAATGTAATGGATTCGTCATACAAATATAATATTATTAGCCGCCTTGTCCGCTGGCACCAAAACAAATTTTGAATGAAAAGCTAGAATATCTTTTTTCAGATGTCTTAAAGTAAAATATGATAAACAAGATCGACAAGGAAAGGCGGCATTCAATGAACGCAGCCCTCACCCGACCCAGCAACAAGCGCCAGCGGCAAGGAGCCCAGGAGGACCCCAAAGAAAAACAGGACAGGGCACAAGGCAGAGTACGGGCAGGCAAACCGAAGTAAGTCTTCGTTGCGTTCAATGAACGCCGCCTTTCCTTGTTGATCTTGTTTTTCATATTTTCCCCATTGCCTCTAGATTTTATTTCTTTGATTAAACCCCCCCACTTCCCCCGGTCTCCTGTCCCCTTTGTGGGCCTATTATTATTTTCTTTGAATTCCTAATCAGTTATAAATTATTTATCATTTAATTATTAACCTGTCCGTGCTCTGTCTTTGTCTTTTTTAGTGTTTGGGGTCCGCCTGGGCTCCTTGCCGTTGGTTCTTGTTGCTGGGTCGTGTGGGGGTTGCGTTCATTGAACGCCGCCTTTCCTTGTTGATCTTGTTTTTCATATTTTTTGCCCTGTCCTGTTTTTGTTTGGGGTCCGCCTGGGCTCCTTACCATTGGTTCTTGTTGCTGGGTCATATGGGGGTTGCGTTCATTGAACGCCGCCTTTCCTTGTTGATCTTGTTTATCATATTTTTTGGTTTAGGTGGCAAAAGATGTTCATTTCCACGATAAAAAATTAATACGTGAATCAATAATTTTAAAGATGTTACGTTTCCATGTAACTAGAGCATTACTATCCGCATTTTCACGGCGACACCATTTGACCGAAAAATCCTCTATAGATTCAGCAATTTGATCACGACAAGCATTTAAATCAATCTCAGAAGGAATTCTGTATTTAGGTCCTTTCAAGAATAAGTTACGAATTCTTTTGTCTGCAATTATATCAAAATTACCAGTGATTATATGGCCAAAATCTGAATAACAGAATTTAGAAGTATTGCAGTCTCAAGTTGTTGGAGTATTGGACTGAATATCTTAGTCAGAAACCACTTTGTTAACCAGGTTTTCAATTTTGAAAATCCTGGTTATTAGATTGGGGTATGGCGGGCGGATGGGCGGGCGGGCGTCAAACGAAATTTGTGTCCGCTCTGTAACTCTTCAACCCTTTGAAGAATTTTGATGAAACTTCAGACAAATGTTTACCACATCAAGATGACGTGCAGAACGCATGTTCCGCAATGGCTGGCTCCAAGGTCACAGTGACATTAACATTGAAAATCCTGTCCGCTCTGTAACTCTTCAACCCTTTGAAGAATTTTGATGAAACTTCAGACAAATGTTTACCACATCAAGATGACGTGCAGAACGCATGTTCCGCATGGCTGGCTCCAAGGTCAAGGTCACAGTGACATTAACATTGAAAATCCTGTCCGCTCTGTAACTCTTCAACCCTTTGAAGAATTTTGATGAAACTTCAGACAAATGTTTACCACATCAAGATGACGTGCAGAACGCATGTTCCGCATGGCTGGCTCCAAGGTAAAGGTCACAGTGACATTAACATTGAAAATCCTGTCCGCTCTGTAACTCTTCAACCTTTGAAGAATTTTGATGAAACTTCAGACAAATGTTTACCACATCAAGATGACGTGCAGAACGCATGTTCCGCATGGCTGGCTCCAAGGTCAAGGTCACAGTGACATTAACATTGAAAATCCTGTTTACATGATTTTAACTTGATTTGGCAGTCAAAGGTCATATCATCTTTGGAGGTAATTTAAAAAAAGATATGATATATTATTTCATGTCTACTTTGTAACTTGTTTTTCATTATACAGAATTATCAATATAATTATAGTGAACAAATTCTTCTGTGCTGAACTCGTCCTACATTTCTCAACGGATTTTGTTCAAACTTTCACAGAAGCTTTGTCATCAAGCACCCTGGCACATATTGTCGGGGTTTTGTGATTGGATAGTTTTTGACCTAATTATGGCCCTTTGTTTTTTTCCTTATACATAATATTATAGTGAACACTTCTTCAGTGGCAATTCCTCCTACATTATTCATGTTTTACATTGCACATAGTTACATTGTTTGTTGCTTGTATTTGTATTTCAAATACAACATATTTATCTACAATGGTGATAATTGAAAACCTGGTTTCATGGCATTGCCATGTTTCTTGTTGTGATTAAATATGACCTTGACCTTCGAGGTTAAAAGTCCAATTTTTGCTTGTTATTGGCTTTAACTTTGTTATTTTTGAATGGATTGTCTTGAGAATTGAACATAATAATCTTCAAAGATAACTGTAAAAAATATTCCTTCCAAGTTTGTGCTAATAAAAGCCCTTGGTTAAAATTGGCCCTGCCGGGGGTAGGGGAGGGCAGATCATTGTTTTTCATTATAAGTATGTACATCATGAAACGTCTTTTTATAGGTGTCTTTCAAGTTTGTTCAAATAAAAGCCCTGGGGTTAAAACTGGCCCCGCTCCGGGGGCCTTCATACAGGTGAGCGACCTTAGGGCAATCATGGCCCTCTTGTTTGGTCTAACGGCGAACAAACATAAATTAGGACATATGACTTCCAAACAGTTTTGTTTGTTTGGGTTTTTACGGCACGTCAACACATAACTGGCCATATCGTGCAACAGGAAAGATTATTTAGACTAACAGCGGGTGTAAGCGGGATTTCAATATTACTTGGCACAAATGTTCACCATTGTGAGGCGGAGTGTCGCGCACAAGATTCAGGTTCTTGCGGTCAAGGTCACACATAGAGGTCAAAGTTCAGATAAAAATATGAAGATGTGTATATGGACCATTTAGTCATCATTTATTGAGGGATTGTAACATAAATGGTCATTATCAAGACTATGGCTGTGAAACATATAATTTAGGTCAATATATACAAGGTCAAGGTCTCTAAAGATGATGAAATATCCAGATTTTGTCCGGAGCATATCTCCTACACGAATGGAGGGATTTTAATGAAATTTCATAGAAATGTTCACCATTATGAGAAGCCATGTCATGCACATGAACTAGGTCTCTAGGTCAAAGGTCAAGGTCACACTAAGAGCTCATTGAAAAACGCTTGTCCGGAGCAAAACTTCCACATGCATAGAGGGATTTCAATATAACTTGGCACAAATGTTCACCATTGTAAGGCGAAGTGTCGCGCATTAAATTCAAGTCCCTGCAGCCAAGGTCAAGGTCACACAGAGGTCAAAGTTTAGATAAAAATATGAAGATGTGTACAGGGACGATTTAATCATCATTTATTGTAACACAAATGGGATACGGCTGTGACACATGTACTGTAGGTCAATATATGCAAGGTAACTAAAGCTGGTGAAATATCCAGATTTTGTTTGGAGCATATCTCCTACATGTATGGAAGATTTTTTATAATACTTTATGGAAATGTTCACCACCATGATATGTATTGCTCCATGCATGATCCAGGTCAAAGGTCAATGTCCCACTTCGAGCTCATTGAAAAACACTTGTCCGGAGCAAAACTTCTACATTCATAGGGGGATTTCAATATAACTTTGCAAAAATTTTCACCATTGTGAGGCTGAGTGTCGCACGTAAAATTCAGATCCGTGCGACCAAAATCAAGGTTACACATATAGGTCAAAGTTTAGATAAAAATTTGAAGATGTGTATAGGGACCATTTGGTCATCATTTATTGATGGATTGTAGCACAAATGGTAACTATCATGACTACAGGTGTGACACAGTTAATTTAGGTTAATATTTGCAAGGTCAAGGTCACTGGAGATGATTAAATATCGAGATGTTGTCTGGAGCATATTCTACATGCATGGAGGAATTTTAATGTTACTTTATAGAATTGTTCACCATCATGAGACGTAGTGCCCTGCACATGAACCAAGTCTCTAGGTCAAAGGTGAAGGTCACAGAGCTCATAGAAAAACGCTTGTCTGGAGCAAAACTTCTACATGCATAGAGGTATTTCAATAAAATTTGGCACAAATGTTCATCATTGTGAGGCTGAGTGCCATGCATAAAATTCAGGTCCCTGCGACCAAGGTCAAGGTCACACATCCTATGAATATCTTCCCTAATGATTTGTTTTAAGGTTCATTTAACAACACAGTGCCAAGAATAAAAGCTTGGTTGCAAGATAACACTTATCAATAATGCCCCCATCTCCATCTAAAGCTTTCGTAAACGGGCGTATTTTGTGACTATGGCACCCTTGTTTATTTATTATAACTAAAATATAATTGATTTTGGACAACATAATTGTCAGCTCTACAGCGAAAATAGCATGTTTAATTCATATTTTTCAACAATTCCCCGAAAATAAATATTAACCTTTTGAATATAAAAAATCATCAAATTCAGCTGAATACTCCAAAGAGAAGTTTCTAGCAATTAAGAAAGAACATGAAGATTTTATACATATTTATACGGACGGTTCAAAAGAAGGTTGCAATGTAGGTGCGGCTGTGTTTGAAAATAATTTTACATCTAGTATGAGGTTACCAGATAATGCATCAATTTTTACTGCTGAAGCAAAAGCTATCGATTTAGCATTGTCATACATAGCACAGCATACCAACGATAAATTTGTGATATTTTCGGACTCGCTTTCTGTTTTAATATCCATTAAAAATAAAAAATCTGACAATATCATGGTGAAGAAACTTCTTTTACGATTTCATGATATACTAAAAACAAAATATGTTAAATTATATTGGATTCCAAGTCATGTAGGAAGACGACGAAATGAAAAAGTAAATTATATTGGATACCAATTCATATAGGTTACGAGGAAATGAAAAAGTAGATGCTTTAGCTAAACAATCATTACATTTTCAAAAAAACTGACTTATTGTTACCTGCTTGTGATTTTAGCCCGGCTATAAATAAACTCGTATCATCTGAATGGAAAGCAAATTGGGACAATGCCGTTTTTAATAAACTTCACGATATGAACCCATCTCTTGATGTGTCACCATCTCTATCTCTGCCAAACCGCCGTGATCAAACAGTTTCTTCTTCGATGCCGAATTGGACACACTAAAATTACCCATTCTTATCTCCTTACAAATGACAATGCCCCTTTCTGTGTAGGTTGTAATGAAAATTTTACTGTCAAGCATTTTCTTCTTGAATGTCATGATTTTTCAAAGGCCCGTAATAGATTTTATTCTGTAAATTCACTTGAAGAACTTTTTAATACAATTCCAAAACATAATTATTTGAAAGAGATAAAATTGTATTCTAGGATCTAATTGATTCATTTCTATTGTCATTTACAAAGTTTTACATAACATTTTAAGCCTATTATAGCATTCGGCACGATATGGCCAGTTATGTGTTGATGTGCCGAAAAAATCCAAACAAACAAACAAATCAATATATACAAAGAAGAACATATAATTTATATATTAAACCAGTCCTTCTTTTTCAAAATGTTGTTAATTATAATTTTGTGTCTCATTGTTTGTCACGACAATCAGTTTTTTACTTTTTAAGTTAACCTAGCATTTATTGTCATTGAATAGCATGATCTAGGTGCATTATTTACATATTTTACAATTTTTTACACAATTAAACCATAGAATTGTCTCTCTTCTAATCTTGGAAATATATTACAGAATATTTTCTAAAAATGTTCTCTATACTTTGGGCCTCTTTCACTTTCCACATGCGTCCTGAATTGATGCAATCTGGCATAAATCCTGCGGCTATCAGGAATTGTTTTTGGACAGCTTGGATGTCTTCCCTCAATGGCCATATGTAATGGTTGTGGACATAAATTTGACAACAAAGTTTTCAGGATCTTTTATTTGTGTTACAATACATGGCCCAGCTTTCAGTAACGTTCTCAAACTGAGATAAATCTCAACTTAAGATTGTCTCAAATCTGTCTAAGATTCTCACTGACCTGAAAAAAAATTCTAAAATTGGCTTTCACTAAACTTGTTCTCAACATTTGAGAATTTTCTTATCTGAGATTGCTTTTTCCTCAAGACGTAAGCGGCTTTCTTAAAACTTCAATCTTAGTATGCATTGTTGATGAGCTTCTTAGACTAATAAATGGAGTTTATCTCTTTGTTACAAAGAATACAGTTGCTATTTTGATGTAAAATGACGAAATGTTCAGGGAAATGTTTGTATATTTATCACATGAATGATTAATACAGATATATCTTTCATGTTTTATTTTTAATATATTACTATTTTGAATGCTAATGAAAATAATTTATCAAGAATGAATGTAGATCTTCATATTTTTTTGCAAACCATATTTTAAATGAAAACGACTCAAATCCAATAAATTATATTTAGTAAGGTTATTGTGACATCATAATTTCAAGAAGTCATGAATTAGAGCGTATGCTGTCATCCACATTAATCAGTCAATATATTACTTAATATATGAAATGTATAGGAACTGTATTTGCAAAAAAATGGTCAAATTATGTTTTTTTTTTTATCAAAATAAGCATTCAGAAAGTAAATATACCCCTGCGGACAATATAATTTAACTTATAATCTGAGACAGCCAAACCTTGTCTCAATATATTTGAAAAAAATCGCAAATCTTAAGTTGAGATTTTTCTCGATATGTATATTGAAAGCCAAACTGAGAAAAATCTCATTATCAATGTCTGAGTTTAGAAAAATCTCAGATTTGAGCTAACATTTTGACATTGAAAACGTTGGTGAAAGCCGGGCCTGGATACCAAGTATTCTGGTAAGCTATAGCGACATTCTTTTTTAAACTTGTTGAGTCAGATGGTATTTTACTGAGTAACTGAGCTTCTTCATCGGCCTCATAGTCACATAATTATAGTCACTTTCATCGTCTTCATTATATTTCACTTTTTTTCTCTGTGTTTTGTAGCCGTAACTCAGCCTTTCTTTTCTTATTTAGCATCTTTTTCTTGTTTAGCAAATTTTCACTATTTATTTCTGATAACACAAGTTGGTCTTTTTCTTTATGTTTTGTTCCTTTTTTTACCCCCTTGTCGGGCAGATTTCATCGGCCTATCTTTGGCACATTGTGTTTTTTCGGATATCCAATTCTGGTTTGTTTCAACAGCTGGACTGACGTATGGTGATGCAGGAGACTAGCACATGGGCGTTTGCGCTGACTACTATATAAATGGCCAATGCTCACATGTTAGATAAGTTACTTTGACAAAGTTAGTTCTGTGCATTTCTTTGTCAGACAGGGACTGACAGGCATATTTACCGCTGTCAAGGAAGTCTGATAATTGTTTTTCTACAGTGCGTTTCATTGTAGCAGATGTCATCTTCACAGTGTTGAACAGTAGTTCTCTTAATACACTGTCCTCACTAATATTTACAAGTTTAGATATGAATAGATTGTGGTAAGAGACCTTTATATTGTCTATTTCACTCAGGGGGTATCTTGGCAAATGACGGCATGGTTTTATTCTAATGTCTGTAGATACGTGTGGATGATCTGTACTTCCTTATATAGCTGTAAATAAGGAACTATCTTATTAACTGCTGCATTCCAATAGGGTCCAGTCAGTTGTAAATAAAACAAACCTTAACATCGAATTTCAGTCCCAATTGGCTTAGATGGTAGGCCAGCAAGAACTGACAAAACTTATAGATTGTTTGTCTGTCTTCACTTTTTTAGGGTTGTAATAAAGTCTTCCCTCCTGTGAAGAAACACTTCGGCTGTAGTCTGGTATAGGGCATTGAACCGATTGTCCTTGTAATGCCCTATTAATGACTTAATGCAATGTTGAGCAAAATGGGCTTCCCATGAATCACGTAAGCCATGATGGTTACCTGCTGGCCCGATAACTTCTGTTGTGGTACATAATGCTCATTCTAAAACAGTGTCTTTCTTGCTCCAGTATTTGAAACTCTGTAAAATTTCACGATCAAGTAGATTTCCGGCCATTTCACTTTAAATTCATGTTCTTTAAGTTCTAATCCGCATATATAATTATGTAATATGACAAACAGGATCAACAAGGAAAGGCGACGTTGAATGAGCGCAAAGCAAGACATACATGTCAAACGCCATACAATAGAAATGATGCACTTTACAATTACTCTCAGTGCTTTCTCATTCGCAGCTCTGGCACGCAGTGTATTATGATTTTTTTATGAAATCTTCTTCAGCTTCACCATGTTTTATATTTAAATGCAAATCTGCAAGCTGGCCATGATTATCTTTGGTTAAATTATTGATGACAACAGCAGTTTTATTGACGACTCTGTTAAACCCAACGCTCATAGTTTCACCTGATGCTAATCATATTGTGTGAGATAATAGTAGTACACCAATTGTTTTTTATCTTAAACTATTTCTTGTAAGTAAAGTGATTTCATTAACCTATAGCCGGTGTTTAGACATAACCATATGTATTGTTTTATGGTTTTATTATTGCTCAGAACTACATTAATTTGCTTAAACTTAAAGGTAATATTTATTGTTTATAACACCAATAGTTGCTAAACGTCTTCCTTTAAAGGGATACTCAGGCAAAATAATGGCAAAAATATAAAAATGATTTTCTGTACTCAAATCACCCTAAAATGACATTTCTTAAAGTCCCAACATGAATTTCGGTATAAATTCTATATATTTTGGGTTTGAAGTTTAAATATATCTATATATGTTGAAAGAAATTTTGACGCGAACAGAATCACCGAATAGTTTAAAAACAAGTCATGCGATTTGAACAAACCCTGGAAGTTACAATAACAAATATTGTGGATATTGTATGATTGAAACAAGTCTAAGTAATTGATTTGACATGTTTTTTAACGTTTCCAGAGAACAGAGTGACAACTATTGTGAAATTTTAGCGCTCTAACCTGACCCATGCGGGTCAAGTTAGGAAAACACCATTTTATTCTTTATATGGAGAAAAGTTTTGTTCCTTTGACTGTTTAGTGTATTCATTTTGAAGACATTTACAGAATAATGAATGAAAATTTCAAAACTAAGAAATGAAAATTTTGCCTGTGTCTCCCTTTAAGGGGTATTCCTGTTGCATAAATGTCTGCAAAGGGTTACTTTCTAGCAATATAAGCTGCGAGTCAATAAGCATTTACAACACATAATTAACACCTCAAAATACTCCTTCCATTATTTAATATAATTATAAGGAGTAGAATCGATGTATTAAAAGCGATCTGCAACATTTTGAATCATGAATGTTTTCATGTAGTTTTTCTTCCAACTTCCCGCAAATACGCCACATTGTAAAGTAGATGTTATATGGATGTGATTCAAAACAAAAATTACTCTTTCCTCTTTTTATGTTATAGTAACGTTTTACTCAAGCTTTATGCTCACAATTCAGATCTAAAGTGTGCTTGAACTTTTATATCTCTTAAAAATGAACATTGATCTGTATTTGCATTTAACTAGCTTTTTGTTACATTATCAACGTCAACTTTACAACGGTATGTATTTTCTAACACCCCCTTTTCCCATTTCTTTACCCCCCCCCCCACACACACACACACACTTGCACCCTTACAACCCTTATCCTTTTAATATTTCCCATATGGGCCCGTTTTAGTTTATATTATATCTCATTTTATGTCCCACTCCTTTCACTCTTATGCCCACTCGAGGTTTTTGTTTGGTGCCTTCTGGATGCCCTACTTTGGTGTGTCGGGGGGTTGCTTCTGTGAACGTTGCCTTTGTAATCAATGAAACAGCTCATAGTTTGGTAATTCTGTAATGGCACACTTACAGGACCACTCTTTCCTAATGTTGGAATAACGATATCTACAACAGCGATGTCCACATACAGGTACTTCTCTTAAATGGGCTTTAAGGGTTAATTCATCACATAAAAAATAGCGCTCCTAATTTTTGTATATATCGCTAGCGGATGCCATTTACGATCTTCGTTATGTAAACAACGGTGGTATATGCTTCTGAAATTTATCTGCCCATTGTCACACGAATAATCGAGTAAAATATGATTAACAAGATCAACAAGGAAAAGCGGCGTTCAAAGAACGCAACCCCAACACGACCCAGCAACAAGAAACAGTGTCAAGGAGCCCAGACGAACCCTAAACAAAAAAAATGGACAGGACACAAGACAGAGCTCGGACAGGTCAATCACTTAATGATAATTAAATAAGTTGACTAAAAAGAGTAAAAACTCTGTATAAATAATTATGTCTTTGGCTTTGGAAAAGTGAACTCGTCTGTCATGACTTGTTAAACTATATTGGATAAAACTACCTCAGAAGTCAACAGATAAGATCAGCTACCTGGACAGTCATCGGTCATCTCAGTTCAGTTACTTGATGAGGTCTAGGGGATGTAAGTAAAAATGACCCAGGTTGTTGTTTAATCATATTCATATATGTTTAATCATATTCATATATGTTTATCTTAACGTATCTTTCATCTAAAGAAATCAATATAAACATTAAGCTTAACTCTCACCGACTCTTAACATCTTTCAATATCCTGTCAGCATCGGATATTGAAATTTTACGAACAAAAAAATCTAGAACCTTAAACAAAATCTGAATCCTGATAAATACAGGGGTAACAAAATGTTAGGTTAGTTAAATGTTGATGCTGCACACCAATGACGCTACCAAATGATTTAAACAGTCAATCAGCATTGAAAATTGATCTCTATTAAAGTATAATATCCGAAACACAAATCATTTTTCTCCATGTTCTCAGTTAGTTGCACATTAATGTGAACAAGTAGAACCTAATGCATAAATTCACAAAGTATTGCCATGTATGAAATTCTGAACTGTTTGTCTGTTGCAACAAAGTTTGAAATGTCTGGTCGAAGCATAATAAATTGGATAACAAGTAAAATTGAAATGATTGGTATACTTCAAATAAATTCAAGACAATATGTGCCGATGTGACCAGGTGGGCTCCAGCCCATATATGAAGAAAACATTGGCCAACCGCACTTGCCCCAGCCAGCAGTCGATATAAGGGTTCAATACAACAAAGTCCAATTGTTGATTATATATATATTTTTTTTCAAACCCTGTAAATTAAACAAATGCAACACATTACTATATACCAACTGTATAATACATATATGTATGATATATGAGTTTAAACACATTATGCTATATAAATTCAAACTGTGGTCAAGTCTCCCAGCCTTGAAATATCTTCAGTCCTTTCTTAAAATATTTAATAACCATATTGACAAACTTAAATGAAATTACACAAATAATACATAAATTAACATACAATTATGGATCAGGTCTTCTATATATGATACACCTCTATCACTCTCTGAGTCTCACTGTAAATGCTTAAATGGCATCTGATAACATAAGAATATGACCATTAAAATATTGGTACGAATTGCATAATGTTCCAATGATTTTGTGGACGAACTGTGATTTTCACTTCAGTTAAACTTTAATTCTAACCCCTTAAAGCTCTATGACATGTTGTACATCAGAACAGCTATTTTTGTAAGAAAATTTGGAAACTGTGATTTTGTTAAAACAAAAAAGATACACAAAATCAAGTCTAAAATTTTCCCCATTGTTGTATGGAGAAATGCATTTCTACAACACGCCGCGTGCACGATGATGGCCGATTTCTGTCATATCGTCATTTCGTTCTCTTGCAATAAAAAGTCGACAACACGAAAGAACGAAAT